>NC_056745.1:705286510-705436510 GCF_019279795.1 Protopterus annectens | reverse complement strand
TGTGGTGGATGGACAACACATGATAGACATACCTCTGCCCAGCACGAGGTAGGCCCACGGTAGTGACCTATGCAGACAGACTGCATTCCAAGATACACTAGTATGTACACACCCTGTAACACCAGTACTACATAAAGCATTACACAACTCTACCCACAGTCTGTCTGTAGTTCCTGAACCTTCTACAAATATGTGCCTGCTCTGAGTGTGCATGTTCTCCTGTAAGAGGTATTGCTACCTGCTGCCTGTATCACTGATGCCCACACACAGGACAGATATCCATCACACAGGAAATGTGAAGGGCCCACGGCCACATGCTATAGGGATTTATAGTGGGTGGTTGCCATGACAGTGGTAATTCAATGTAGTACACATGTCATATATATATATATATATATATATATATATATATATATATATATATATATGGCTATCTGGGTAGGTATATGTACATATATTTCCACCATATGTCCTGGACATGGAGTGTAGCCTTACCCCAGCCCCTACAGTCCCAATGTTGTAGTGCAAGGTATGTATAGCAGGTATAATACTAGACTGTTGCTACTGTCATTGGTATTGTCTTCACAGACATGGTGTGTGTGGATGCTGAAATCTGCTTGAACATGTGTGCCATTGGCTACTGACAGACATCCTACGGAAATCATTGTAAAGTACCGCTGCTAGCATGTAATGCCCCTGTGGAGTGCAGCAGAGATATTGGCCACTATATATGGAACTTTGGAGACACCCTGTACAGTCCAGAGGTATACACATATTCCCTTAGTGCACCACATGTGTACCAGGCCTGACAATATGGATGTAGACAGCCATGTAGATGGGTATAATACATAATGACTGGTATACATTTGGCATCATAGGTGTTGGATTCACACACTCCTGTCTGGCCTAACACATAATGACAGCTGGTACAGGGGTGCCATGGACACATACTACCCACTAGATATTGACATACATCTATACAGCATCCCACTGGTCTGTCTGACATACATGACATTTAAGGGAGGCCCAGCAGCGGTACATCTGGCAAGTATCCGCACATGACATCCCACTGGTTAAGTACACTAAGCTGCTAGGCATGTAATAATGCACTGTGCAGGCTACAGGCAGACTGGCTCAACACTGGCCTACATCTTGTATGGGGGAATGCACATGTACCTGCATAATATAGCAGGCTCAACAGCCATGTCACAGCACAGGGTAAGATACACCTGTGTGACAGTGCATCACCACAACCGATGTGAACATAGCCACAGCCACATATGGTAGGCTAGCATAATATTTCAGTATATGAACTATCTGTTCTACACCATCCTCATACATGCCAGTCACAGAATGTTCCTACATATACTGGGCTGCTACACAGTTTGGCCTGATGGCTGTCTGTGGTATGGGACATGTGTGTTTATGGCCCTACAAACATGTATGGCAAAACGGTACCATACAGTGGGGCAGCATGTAACATCTGATAGAAGGGGAGCTAGGACAATGACAATGCCGACATTCACCATCACTACACAGACCTCAGTACTGTACAAACATCCACAGAATGTCCAGTTTACATCATGAAATATAACCCCTACTGTACATGACGTGTAGCAATCTGATATATCACTGGCTTGTTATTAGATATGATGACATTATTTATGGCGTCCAGCACATATGCACCACTTCATGCATGCCATATGTACAAACGTTGACAGTGGTGTGGATGACAGCACATACACAGGGCCAGTATAGACATGTTGCAGTGATAACCTTGTATATTTTCCACTGTAATGGTCTTTGTTGCAACATATGTCCTATGAGGGATATGAAGTCAGTAACTGTCATGGCCTTCACCATCTACAGACTGCAATCCTTACACTACCGTCTGCATTCCACAGAGAGATGCACTGTGGATAACACATGAAACCATAGGCACAACACTGCCCAGTTTGCAGATGACCCTGCAGATGGGGATTCCTCATATACATGGAACTGACATTGCAGGTATTACTACATGTACGACAGGCATATCCAAACAAACACAATTAAACCAACATTACTCTAAATGCAGTATAGCAGCACTTACAGTCTGTAGTCAGGTCAGGCACATCCCCCTCCTGTTTGCTACCCTCTTTCCATAGTGTATGTTGTTGGAGATAAATCCCCAATCCATCTGAGATGCTGTTTGCCAAACAACAGATCTAGTTCCTGCTCACAGTGACTGAAAAGGCCCAGCACCACCATGATGCTCCTAGGTATTGGAATGTGTTTCCATGCAATTGGCTATGGGATTATTACCACAGCTGTTCCATATGCAATCAGCTAGGGGAGGGCTGCAATTCATGCAGAGGCCATCAGCTGATCATGAGCATCACATAAAATACACATGCTGCTGCCTAAGCAAGGCAGGTGTGGGTCTCCCACATCCACCAGACAGGGAGTGGGGGAGGCAGACAGAGGCAAATACATGTCAGGGAGGGGTGAGAGTGTAAAACTGAAGCATGTTTGTGTCACACA
Source organism: Protopterus annectens (assembly GCF_019279795.1). Lineage (NCBI taxonomy): Eukaryota > Metazoa > Chordata > Ceratodontiformes > Protopteridae > Protopterus > Protopterus annectens. The sequence goes on along the minus strand of NC_056745.1, from coordinate 705,433,987 downwards.
CCTACCAGCACAGGGTATCAAATCCCTGACAACTATGTAGTGCTATCACAGTTCGATGCAGTTATTGGATGCTCCACATGGGTTACGTGATGTGGAGCACTCAGAACATATATGTGAGGGTGAGTGACATCTGCAACAGGGATACAGTAGATATACGGTAGGTGTCGTACACGTGCCTGCCTGCATGAACAGGTGCCAGTGTCAACACAGGCACACTCACACAGGGACGCACACACATTGACACACTTGGCAGGGCCAGGAGTGCAACTCATCACTAGTGGGATTGCCGCAACACATCAATGTGCAGGTATCACATGCACCACACAGGTTATATGGAGGCTGTATGAGCAAAGAGTATGAGGAGATGTCAGACATCAGACAGCATACTTCAGTATGCCCTGGGGGGTTGTAGTGAGTGTGGATGTGGACAAATGCACCATACAACACACACACACACACACACACACACACACACACACACACACACACACACACGAACACAAAGGGTGCAGGTTCTGACATGCATGGGTGCATGTCTACACAGGTGTGTGGTGGTCAACTGTGCCAGCAGGCTGTACAAGGGTAGGTGATGGGTATACTTTGGCATCAGGCCACATGACAATGGTCTGCATTGTGCCTCAGGCCTATAGTTACTGCATTTGCCCACACAGGTGGGTATTGCATCCCCCATCCAGTCACCTGGGTGACTATTGTGTGTGGCCAATGCTGTACACCACATGCCATGTATGTGTTCCTTAGTCCATGACATGGATGGTGTCTGGGATGTGCACACCTCCCACATGCATGTACAATGACATGTGGAACTGTACCTGGGGTGTCTGGCCCATGTTGTGAACACAGATTATGATCAGATGTGCCAGTCTTGCCCACCTGTGGCAGGAACTGGTACTGGGCAGAAGGTTTACCCTTCACCTACATTGATGGCATGCCAACAGCATTCCCTGATGTCAGTGTCATCTGTACATACAGGACATGTTGTCAGGCATGGTATGTCCATTGTGAGTCACATGTGAAGGCACCACAGGTGGTGGAGGTGTCCATTGGGGAACATGGTAGAGGTGCACTGTCTGCATGTAAGTGCATATTGGACAGACGGGCAGGGTGACATGCCCTCTGTAGCCCACTGCTATCACTGCATATCTACTATTAGTGGCCAATATGCAGTGTACCACCCACATATTGGCTGCTGCCTAGGCATGTGTGTTCATATGACACATGGGTTGAGTGTGTGCTCTGGGCAATAGTGGGGTTGCTAACTTGGATTGTCTGGCCTTGATGTCACATGTATGGGTATGGCTTTGCACCCCAGCCTGCCAGCTAATTTACATCTGTTATCCCTGTATGGTTGACATTGTGATATATAGTACGGCCACCATAAAATAAATTAGCAAAACCCCCTCCACAATGCCCACACTCACCTCTACGTAGGATACAAGTTACAAACACACACACACACCTGTCATGTCTGGGAATAGAACCCCTACCTGACTACTTTATTACACTACAGCACTGCATGGTTATGGTATGTGCCACAGACATTACTAGAGTACTATTTCCCCAAAGGTGTATTTCACAGTGAATGACATCGGCAGGATTACCAAAGTAGGACATTTCAACTGTACTGCAAATGACTAGCCTAAAATGTATTACTCCCTACACAGACAGTGAGACACACACAAAACATCCACAACTGACATGTGTGGGTACAGAACCCTTGATTGAGGTCTATATCACACTACAGCATGGAGCTGTTATGGGACACACCACAGGGATTGCTAGAGACATCTGTCCCCAAAGGTGTATTTCACATTGAATGACATCAGCAGGTTTACCAAAGTAGGGCATTTCAACTGTACTGCAAGTGACTAGCCTAACATGCATTGCTCCCTACACAGACAGTGAGACACACACAAAACATCCACAACTGACATGTGTTGGTAGAGAACCCTTGATCAAGGTCTATATCACACTACAGCATAGAGCTGTTATAGAACACACCACAGGGATTACTAAAGAACTTTCTCCCCAAAGTTTTACTTCACAATGAATGACATCAGCAGGATAGGCAATATAGGGCATTTGAAATGTACTGCGAGTGAGTAGCCTATGTTGCATTGCTCCATACACAGACATTGCAACACACACAAAACATCCAGAACTGCAATGGGTGGAGATGGAACCCTACCACAGTTCTAAATCACATTACAGCAGTACGCAGTTACAGGACACCCTACAGAGATTACTGGGCTATGACTTTCCCACAGGTGTATTTCTAGGTGAGTGACATCAGCAGCCTTGCCAAAGTTGAGTATATGAATTCTAAGGAGTGTGAGTAACCTAAAAAGCATTGTTTGTTACTCAGTCACAGACAGACAGAAACACAAAGGCACACACACAGTTGCCAAGTCTGGGGTTAGAACACCTACCTAGCTACTTTATCACACTACAGCAGTACACAGTTACAGGATGCGCTACATGGATTACTGAGCTATTATTTTCTCAGAGTTGTATTTCCAGGTGAGTGACATCAGCAGCCTTGCCAAAGTTGATTATGTGTATTGTATGGGTTGTGAGTGGCCTAAAAAGCATTGCTCTCTACTCAGTCAGACACACACAGATTCACACACCAACACACAGTTGCCAGGTCTGGGATTAGAACACCTACCTCACTACTTTATCACACTACAGCAATACACAGTTACAAGACACGCTATGATTTCCCCAGAGGTGTATTTCTAGGTGTTTGACATCAGCAGCCTTGCCAAAGTCGAGTATGTGTATTGTATGGGGTGTGAGTGGCCTAAAAAGCATTACTCTCTACTCAGTCAGACACACACAGAGTCAATCACCAACACACACACAGTTGCTAGGTCTGGGGTTAGAACACCAACCTCACTAATATATCACACTACAGCAGCACGCAGTTACAAGGCACACTACAGAGATTACTGGGCTATGATATCCCCAGAGATGTATTTCTAGGTGAGTGACATCAGCAGCCTTGCCAAAGTCGAGTATGTGTATTGTATGGGGTGTGAGTGGCCTAAAAAGCATTACTCTCTACTCAGTCAGACACACACAGATTCATACACTAACACACACACACAGTTGCTAGGTCTGGGGTTAGAACACCTACCTCACTACTTTATCACACTACAGCAGCACACAGTTACAAGACACACTACAGAGATTACTGGGCTATGATATCCCCAGAGGTGTATTTCTAGGTGAGTGACATCAGCAGCCTTGCCAAAGTCGAGTATGTGTATTGTATGGGGTGTGAGTGGCCTAAAAAAGCATTGCTCTCCTCACAGTCAGTCAGACACACACACACACACACACACACGCACACACACACACACACACACACACACACACACACACACACACACACACACACACACACACACAAGCACACAGTTGCCAGGTCTGGGGTTAGAATACCTACTTAACTACTTTATCACACTACAGCAGTACGCAGTTACAGGATGTGCTACAGAGTTTACAAGGCTATGATTTCCCCAGAGGTATATTTCTAAGTGAGTGACATCAGCAGCCTTGCCAAAGTCAAGTATGTGTATTGTACAGGGTGTGAGTGGCCTAAAAAGCATTGCTCTCTACTCAGTCAGACACACACACAGATTCACACACCAAAACACACACACAGTTGCCAGGTCTGGGGTTAGAACACCTACCTCACTACTTTATCACACTACAGCAGTTACAAGACATGCTACGGAGATTACTAGGCTATGATTTCCCCAGAGGTGTATTTCTAGGTGAGTAACATCAGCAGCCTTGCCAAAGTTGAGTATGTGTATTGTACGGGGTGTGAGTCGCCTAAAAAGCATTGCAGTTGCCAGGTCTGGGGTTAGAAAACCTACTTAACTACTTTATCACACTACATCAGTACACAGTTACAGGATGCGCTACAGAGTTTACTAAGCTATGATTTCCCCAGGGGTGTATTTCTAGGTGAGTGACATCAGCAGCCTTGCCAAAGTCGAGTATTGTACGGGTGTGAGTGGTCTAAAAAGCATTGTTCTCTTCACAGTCAGACAGTTTCCAGGTCTGGGGTTAGAACACTTACTTAACTACTTTATCACACTACACAGTACACAGTTACAGGATGCACTACAGAGTTTACTAGGCTATGATTTCCCCAGAGGTGTATTTCTAGGTGAGTGACATCAGCAGCCTTGCCAAAGTCGAGTATGTGTATTGTACGGGGTGTGAGTGGCCTAAAAAACATTGCTCTCCATACAGTTAGCACACACACACACACACACACACACACACACACACACACACACACACACACACACACACACACAGTCACACAGTTGCCAGATCTGGGGTTAGAACACCTACCTAGCTACTTTTTCACACTACAGCAGTACGCAGTTACAAGACGCACTACATAGATTACTGGGCTGTGATTTCCCCAGAGGTGTATTTCTAGGTGAGTGACATCTGCAGCCTTGCCAATGTTGTGTATATGAACCGTACTGAGTGTAAGTAGCCTAGAAATCATTTCTCTCTACACAGGCAGAGACCAAGGCATGCACACATACACACACTCACGCATTTGCCAAGTCTGGGGTTAGGACTACTACCTAACTAGTTTATCAATACAGCAGTACACAGTTATGGAATGCACCATGGAGATTACTGAGCTACAACTCCCCCAAAGGTGTATTTCACATTGGATAACCTCAGCAGGCTTGTCATGATACTGCAATGGGGAGAGCGGTGTGTGCATGGGCCGTAACCCATTCATGTAGGAGTTGACATGTCACATGCAGGCACAGACGGGGTCATATGTCACAGGTACGTGTATACAGCGACTAGGTGAAAACTTCCTTGTACAGTCATGTTGCACAGCTGGCACATGCAACATGCCATCATGCTGACAGATGCTGGTGGCTAGTATCTGCAGTGAGTGACACCTGCACCTCATGTGTTTGGGGCCCTTTGGCTGTGTGCTGGGTGGGACAGGTCCAGATGGCTTCTTGTCACGGTCACCCTCTTCAACATATCTATGTCCATCTACCTTTGGCTTATTATAGTGTGTTGTCCTTACATATATGTCTGTATTCCTATTCACTGTGTGTGCAAGGCAGGAGTGGTGCATACTGACATGTGTCTGCACTGAGAACTGCAACTGCCAGATATGTCTGGTCCACTGTTGTTTGCTGACATAGGCTTAGTGTGTGAGCATGCCCAGTATGGACATTTATATTGCATGTGTGGATTAAGTCCAGGTGGTTTGTACTGCAGTGCTGACCTTTGTGTTGTACACCGACAGGTAGCATGCTGTGTCTGCAGGGTACACATCAGTCATTTGGCATTGGCTGTTGCTACATTTCTGCATAGTGGGGGGACACCAAACTATTTCTACATTTCTACACAGGGGTGGGGGGGCACACCTGACTGTTACTATAAGTGTAAATAGGATGGTGGGGCACACCTTACACTTTTAAACAGTTGCTAGGACTGTACTGGCATGTCAGGTATACCATTTCAGTCTGTGGTCTTACCTATCGTGCTGACTAGAGGCATACCAGTGTACTACAGATCGTAGCTTTCACTACCTACATATTAGTTTCTGACTTCCTAGCTTCACAACTTACATCCAACTGGCTGGCCTGCTGTAGTCTGTCTGTGTACGGCTGGAGTAGGGGTTACCCATGGGGCTCATTCAGAGGCCATAGTATAGCATTTGTTTGTGTTTGTCTACACCTATCCTGCTGGCTGTGACTGTTGTTGGGTATGTGCCCCCCTCCCGACTGGCATGTGTGAGTCACTTATGTTGTGGGTGTCCCAGTATTGAGGGTGGTGATGCAGGGCTGCCTATGTCGGATGCACATAGTACACTCCCTATACATGGTTGAGCACAGGTAGTGTCATGTTTGGCATCCCTTTTACTGTATGTACAAGTCGGAGAGAGGTGTCATTCCCTGGGTCCCTACTGTGTCAGTGCATGTGCTATGCATTGCCTCTTTGCAAAGGCCAGGTTATACTGGGCACACCTCCTTATGGCTACTGGGTCAGGCTCAGGTTGTTCCTCCTCCGAGTCACTCTGCACCTGTGCAGGCCTTGGCACTGGTGGACAGCTGTGTGGCCCTGCCCCATGCTGTTCCTGCTGCAGCTGTTTCCACAGGATCATATTGTGTAGCATGGCACATACAAGGACAACTTGGGTACATGTAGTTGTTGAGTGCTGCAAGGCTCCACCAGATGTGTCCAGGCACCGGAACCATGACTTGAGCATCCCAAACACACGCTCTATTATGATTTGTGTTTGTGCGTGTGCATCATTATGGAGTTCTTGTTCACGTGTGTGTACATTTCTGATGGGTGTTATCAGCCATTGCTCCAGTGCATATCCACTGGCAAATGTCTGGTACAGCTGCATCAGATGCCAGATGTGGGAATCGTGGTAGCTTCCAGGGCAGACAGCACTCACATTCATTATTATGCCCTGGGCATCGCACATGACCTGGCAGTTGATGGAGGGGGAAGCTCTTGTGGTTGATTTAGACCCTACCCCGCTCACCTGGTGGTGCTTTAATGCGTATGTGCGTGCAGTCTATTGCACCCACTACCTCAGGGTATTCTGCTATTTGGTGGAAGAGACGCATATTGCTGGCCAACACCTCACGGGTAATGGGGAAATATACATGCTCACAGACATGTGCTGACATGGCATCCAGGAACTGGTGGAGTACCCTGGATGCTGATGCCTGTGAAATACCCATCATATCCCCAGTTGGCCTTTGGAAGATACCTGTAGCTAGTATTCTTAGGCCTACACATATCTTGGCATCCACTGGGATGGGTTCCCCTCTGTTAGTTCTGTGTGTGAGGCGTGGCCAGCACAGCTCAACAATTTACTATAGGAGGTCCCTGTCCACCCTATAGCACCCCACTATCTCCATCTCATGTAGCCCTTGGTAGGTTATCCTGGGTCTGTACACTCTTCTCCGCTCACTGTGGGTTGCTCAGCACCCTCAGCCTCTTGCACATGCTGGTTTATGATAGCAAAAGCAGCCCCTAACATTTTTCTCTTGCTTTTGTTTTGTAAAATTTCCCCATCTGTATACACCGGTGGTGCAGAGTTTTTGGGAAAAATAAGGGGAAAGGTGTTTGCATAGTTTATAGTGGTGTGCTGGGCTGGGCTGATCTGCTACCTGTGTAATTGGTTGATTCTGATACATTTCACCTGTCAGCTAAGCTAGTTCTCCTTGATTACTTTCCTACTGCTGTTTTCCCCTCCCACTGCCTCCCTGTTTAAGCCCATGTGCGTGCAGCACAAACGGAGTGCTCATATGTGCACAGAGCTGCTTTTTCCTGGTTTAACTTCCTTTTTCTTCCTGTAAAACCTGGTGCGCAGCGCGCACAACCGCTTATACTTTGTAAAGTGTGCTAGGCAGGTTTAGACACACCCCTAGCTTAGCTGTGCTAACCTAGGAGCAATCCCGAGCCACAGGCCTCCAATCTGCTTACAGTATGCCTGACACACACCCCCATGACGTCACCTATATCCTAGTCTTGCACCCAGCTATTTATACTTTTACACTCTTGGGACTTGCCTCACACCCTGGGAATATCTGGGATTCACTAACCTTTCCCTCATTTGCATAGGATTGCTAGCTAATGCATAGTTACATGTCCCACACTGAGCCTCCCCCCCTAGCAACCACTACTCACTGGCCAGGTTGTCTTTTGCCTGCCATTGACTTACATGGCAGAATACTGATTTTTGTTAGAATGCTTATTTTCAGTTTATTTTCTTATTTCCCCCAGATCCCTTTTGCACGCCACTGCCTTATGCTTAAGCACCCAAGATCGGCAAAAAAAAAAATAAAAGTTGTTTTATTTTTTTTAAACAGTTTGCAATGCCAATGGCCTTCTACTTGGCTGTTGGTATGCTTCCTCAATAATATGCAGCCTTTATTTGGAGCTGTCATAGCTCCGTTTTGGAGTTTGCAGAAATGTACTCGGTTACTAACCGAGTACATTTATGCAGATTGCACTTGTCTTGCATGGACTATTGCAAGCTTCCTGGATTGCAATATCACCTCATTTGCATGGATTTCTCCAGCAAATGAGATGATTTGCATACCAGGGCTTAGTCCATGCAAGATTAGTGCTGGAGTTTTCGTGCACGCCCCTGCCGGCTGTTCCTGGATCGCACGGCAGACATATTGCCTGCGTGAGCTACTGCACTCATCTTGCACTCCGTGCAGACTTTTGAGAATCCGGGGGTCAGATATTCAAATATTAAGTCAATTTATTACTAATGAAATACAAAGTTACATAGAACTTTTCTAACACCACATAAAATTGCCAGTATATATAACAAATGGAAGTAAAATGCTGGAGATATGATGAGGTTAAAAATGCTAATTGGTTTTACATGATGACTGAATGTAGAGTAATTATAACATTTTGGTGTCATTTTAAGAATTATTTAAAAGCATTGTGGTCAGGCAATTGTATTATATCAGATTCTTTGATTTTATTAAATGCTCCAATTCCGGATTCCATACCAAAGGTTCAAGTGTACCTCTTGTGGTCAATTCTATCCATAGCTAAGAAAGACATTAAAATAAATTGGAAAATCAAGAGTAACCTCTCTTTCACTGAATTTATTTGTTTAGCTAGAAGTGTTTGCAGTATGAAAATACAAACATTATATAATAGAACTTCAAACCATACACATAGACTGTTGTCATGGCAAAAACTTAAATAATTATCTGAGAAATGTTAATGGTTATTTGTTATATCTTGTTGTGTACTCCGTATACAGTTTCTTATTTATATTTTATTGTATACTAGATATTTAGTATATTCTGTAAATTGCCTTAATTAAAATCTAATAAAAAAGAGACAAGCATTTATTTCAAAGAGAAAGAATGTCTGTCCAGAGAAAGCTGTGCTGTGCAAAAGGTAATGTAAACTGACAGCATATTATATATCCACCCATGCTAAACACACACTGACACTGTGGATTAAAGTTAATCCAGCAGATGAAAACCTGAACTGAGTTACTCAAGCATTTGTCAGTAGTGAATGCTGGCTTGCACAATATATGCAGTGCTGCATTTGGGTGATAAAATGGCAGCTGTGGCTGTAGGAGATATGAAAAAAATATCATCTAACAACATGGTCTTAAATGCTTCATATGTTTATTCTGTGTTGCTTGTTTAGGTGAGAGCAGTAAAACAGCACGATTAGAAAAGGGAGTAGAAGATGAATGGGAAGCAACACACTGAGTAACATTGTCTTCACTTGCTGTAGAGTGATATTCCATGATATGAACAGTGAGAACAGTCAAACATAAAGAGGAACATTTCACACATCTGCAAATATCAACGATGAACCATTTAATGGGGGTGCAACATGTTCTTGATTCTCTGAAAAAGTATGGTGACAAGTTATAGCCAAATGTAAGCAAAAAGATTATTTTACTTTGTATCAGGGGGAACTAGAAATGAAACTATAATACAAGAAGGTAGATTCCTGAAGAAATGTATGAAAATAGTTGGTATAGAAGATGTGAATTCAGCAGTAGGAACTTGGATAGAATTGATATATTATTCCCCAAGGTACAATAACTGGGCTAGACTAGATTGCTGCAGCCTTCCTATGTCCTGACAGAGTGCTTTTCAAACTATCTGGAGATATACAGAGCTGAGTATATTTTTCTGGCACTTCAGAGTTGTATACTGGTAATTGTTGTTTGACTAGTTTTATATCATTGCTGGCTGACTTCAGAGTTGTGCACTGTTATTTTTGCTTCACTGTATAGTTTTTCAGATCTCTGCTGAAGGTGTTGTTTTTCCCCCTACCCACCCTATTCCTGTCTTGTTTAAATTTGGAGGCTTTTGCAGTTGCCCGCCCCCACTGTAGATTTGATCTGGGACACTCCCCCCAGTCCCATCTCTTTACCTCATTCTACCTAATAGACTCCTTCTGCATTGTTTTTAGTAATTTTTAATTTAATTGCATTTTTTAAACTGTTTGATCTAACATTGCTACATACTCACGTGTGCTAGCTTGCACTGCATTTGAATTGTTTTGACTGCTGTTTTAGCTACTTTTCTGTATACATATATATATATATATATATATATATATATATATATATATATCACGTGATCACATAGCACATCACAACAGCGAACCTCACATGCCCCCCGCAACGACATTTCACAAACGAAACCACAAACAACCGACACACACAAAAGCCGACAAGCAACAAACAAAAAAACAATAATCCACAAACACAACACAACACAACACAAAACTTACCCAAACCAACAAAAACCTCCACACCAACTACCCCTAACCTTAAACCCTAACCCTCTAACCCTATTCCGCCTCACTTCTCACTACACTAACCTAACCCCCTAACCTAACTCACTACCGCCCTAACCCACAAACTATCACTAACTCACACTCTAACCCTCCCCTACCCACAAACGCCCCCAACCAGCACAAATTATCTAGGTCGCACCCTAACGCCTACTAACTAGCCAACCGCCCTAACTCCACAAACTATCACAGTCGCACACTTACCTCACACCGCTCCAACTACTAACGCCAACTAACCCCCAACTCCGCCCAACCAACAAACACAGTCACCACGGCACTTTACTGCTTACTGCTACCGTCGTCATTACATACATCCACAGCCCTTTCCCCATTCTGATGATTGGCATTCGGGGTTTTTTGATCCGTCGGTCTTCTCTTTTTCGATCTCTTGGCGTCGGTGTTTTCGGCGTCGGTTCTGACTTGTGTTCGCGAGTCAGATAGAACCATATATATATATATATATATATAAATACCTTTCCTGTAACTAGTATAGTCCAGATTCAGATTTGCTGTATCCAGGACTGTATGTAAGCTTCTAAGCCCCCCCCCCCAAGCTTTCTGTGTGTGTTGGAGGGAAACCTTCTAGCTTATCAGTGGGAGTGGTAAGCACTAGGTAACCTATCTACCACATAAGGAGTGGTTCTGGCCCAGAAAATGTAGTTATTGGCCGTATGGGCAGTTTTTCCATCTCTCTCAACTTTCTGATTTAAAAGCCCACATTTGCACTTGTTTCCCCCCTTTCCTGTAACTAGTTTAGTCCAGATACAGATTCTTAGTTTTAGCACTTTAATTTGCTTATTCGTGATCAGCACTTGTTCAGAACTTGTAAGCACTAAATAACCTATTAATTACTACAGCACTCAACCTTCCTCATTAGCTAGAGGAAAACAGTTTTGGTACTTACTTTCCTCACTTGCTTAGAGAAAAACAGCTCTTGTACTCACTTTCCTCACTTATCTAGAGGAAAATAGTTTTTTTATTCAGGCATATCCAAGGGTCAGCTCCCAGTGTTCACTCCTGTCTATCTGATGAATCTGGGCATCTTGTGGAAATGTAGATATTGCCTCGTACACAGAAAACCCTCTCCTCCTACCACCCAACACTACAACCTGTGAGATATGCACTTATCTAGCCAAACTGGAGGTAAAGCTCTCTTCAATCAAGACTGAACTTGTCAGTCAAGAGGAGAAGGTAAACACTTGCACCACACCACACTCATCACATAGTCTCACTAAATCTACACCACCAAAATCCACACATAGAAACACAAAAACATTCGCGGAGGCTCACAATAATAATCTGCTCAAGCAACAGAGACCTCCAAAGCAGAAATGCAAGCAACCTCCACCCCTCAACACAACCCAAATGACACATAGCCCGCAGACTCTGTGTGCCTCTCAACCACAGCCAATAAGACAAAACAACATACCCAACACACTAGTCATTGGCGACTCTATAGTCAGGCACACTGATGTCCCACTCACCAGGCTAAAGAAGGAGAAGGTTACTGTCAGCTGCCTGTCAGGTGCCAGGATCCGCCACATAACCCACGCACTCAGGTCACTCCACACCAAGTACAAAGATGACTCTGTCATTGTCCATGTTGGTGTGAATGACCTGAGACGTACCTCCCTGGACTACATGAAAAGAGACATGGAAGAGCTCTCCGATCTTGTAGCCAAGGCAGGTATGACCCTAGCCCTGAGTAGCATTCTGTCATCACCCAGAATGATGCCGCAGTACAAGGACAAAATGATTGACTTCAACAATTGGCTAAGCTTCTGGTGCCATTCTAAAGGGAACCAGTATCTGTCTGCCTGTGATGACATGGTCGACAGACCACAATGCTTTGCCAGAGATGGCCTGCACCTGTCACCCCTGGGATTCTGGATACTGGCTAAGGTTCTTGCTGCCCCTATAGTGCCTTTTTTAGGCAAGGTTCAAATGACAAATTCACCACCATAACAGGAACAGGCAAGCAAAAACTGAGGGTGATGCTACTCAATGCTAGAAGTCTAAATCTCAAAATGCACTCACTCAAGGCACTCCTTAAAATGGAGAACATCGATATCTGTGCAGTGACTAAGACCTGGTTCAAGGCTCCAGGGAGCACCCCTGCACTACCAGGCTATAACTCATACCACACTTTTCGGCCATGTAACCTGGACCAGAACACCAAAGACGGAGGTGTGTCCATATTCATTAAGGATATCCACACCTCCAGGCTAGTTGCTCAGCATAATGCAGCCGAGGTTATCCAAGTGCAACTAACTCTGGGCAAAACTGCAATCCAAATTGTAGCTTGCTACAGATCACCCACCATGCCCCAGGATTCCCACTCCTCTTTTCTTGATGTACTGGAAAATATTAGGGTTCAACCAAACACCCTAATAATGGGCGATTTCAACTACCCCACCATTAACTGGGAAAACTACTCATGTACCAACTCCTTTGCTCAACGCTTTCTGGAATTCATAAACTCCAATGCCCTGGATTAACTTATCCACACCCCCACCAGGGGCAACAATATCCTAGATCTAGTCATTATCAATATGAGTGACCAGTGTTCCACACCTGAAGTCAATGCCTCATTGGTCCGATCCGACCATAAGCTAATTACCCTAGATATCCACATCCTGCCTCCACCCCCATTAAGGAAACCATGGTAAAAAATTTCTCCAAAGCTAACTTCATGCTTCTTAAGACAGAAGTGGTGAACTTCATGACACCCATGCAGATGGACAATACAGTTACGACTACTGAATCCTACACAATTGCACTTTATAAGCACTTACATGAGTGCATGGATCGTGCTATCTCAAACAGAACCAAGACGCTATTCTCCAAAAAAAGGAAGCCAATCTGGTGGTCCCCTGCCATAAACAAACTGTACAACAGAAGGAAGAAACTCTTGCAAAAGAGAGGAAAATCCCACGAATGTAGGAGCTCCCTGGTCAGCCTCAGTAAGAAGCTGCGATCCCTGATAAAATCCTCCAAAGCTAGTTACGAAAACAAAATCGCCACTGATTCTAAAGACAACTACAAAGCATTCTATAGCTATGTCAAGAATCTCAATGGCAATACTCAGATCTACTCTGAGTTACAGCACAATGGCACTAAATATACAGACCCAACTGATACTGCCGACATCCTGACAGATAGGTTCAGTGCTAACTTTATCCCCCTCTCACCCCCTAAAGAGCCCAACTCTATACCGGAAGAATGCAAAGTTCCTGTAATCATGGCTGCACAGGTAAAAACCACACTCTCCAAAGCCAAGAACACAGTATCCATGGGACCAGACAACATCCCAGACTGCATTCTACATGAACTACAGAATGAACTGGCACCCCACCTAAGTACCATGTTCATTCATAGCCTCACCTCAGGCTTTGTGCCTGCTGAATGGTGCACAGCAACGGTTATCCCACTCCACAAAGGTGGAGCCACCACAGACCCCGGGAACTACCGCCCCATTAGCCTGACGAGCTGGTCTGCAAGGCCATGGAATGTATCATCATGGAACTTATAAACAAAGACACTGGTAATCTACAAACTCTGGATCCCACCCAGTTCAGGTTTGTAAAAGGCAGATCATGTCTCCTAAACTGGATAGACTTCTTTGAAGCAGTCACCAAAGCCATAGACAAGGTTAAGGTGGCTCACACAACCTGTCTAGATCTTGCCAAGGCTTTTGACACCATCCCCTACTCTGGAATTATAGATAAACTCACTAAACTAGGTATAAATCCCTATGTCACAAGATGGTTTGCCAACTGACTCACTGACAGAACCCACACTGTGAAAGCAGCAGACTCCAAATCTGACTTCAGACCAGTGACTAGTGGAGTACCACAGGGTTCAGTCCTGGGTCCTCTCCTGTTTAGTATCTACTTCTCTGAAGTACAGGCTAACACAGAAGGTCTTTGGCTAATGAAGTTCACAGATGACTGCAAACTAGGAGCCATAATTGAAACTCCTAACGATGTGGACATCCTACAAAAGGGCCTCAATGAGACAGATGTCTGGTGTCAAGGCCATGGCCTCAAGCTCAATGCCAAAAAGTGCATTGTCATCCCCTTTGGTAAAAACTCTGTACCCATGAATTACAACATAGGCGGTAGTATACTTAACACTGAAAGTGTGATAAGAGACCTTGGGACACAGGTGGACAGTAGTATCTCCTTTGATAATCACATCGTCACAGTAGTCAGGAAATCCTTCTACGTGGCACACCTCATCACAAAAGGTTTCTCATCCAGAAAAAAAGAGGTCATTGTTCTCTTCTACTCATCACTCATTAGACCCATTATAGAGTACAACGCCCCTTTTGGTATGTACCTCACAAGACATCTACAACAACTGGAAATGCCGCAGAAATACCTCACAAAGAGGATTACCGGCCTCAAACAGATGCCCTACACAGACCATCTCAAAAAACTCAAGCTTTACTCCGTCGCATAGCGCCTACTCAGAGGTGATCTCTGCCTAACGTACAAAGCTATGTCAAACCCAGAGCTGTTGGACATGCTCCACTTAAAGAAATCCCAATCCCTCTGAGCTACACACTCTAGGGACCTAAACCTTGTCACCACAATAAACAGAACATGCCGGAGGGATAGATTCCTGTCCCAGAGACTTCCCATACTCTGGAATAAACTACCTATCTATATCAAACAAAGCTCCTCATTAACACTCTTCAAGAAAAATCTTGATGATTGGATGGGAAATAGGACATTCACCCCGGGGATCACCTCTGTGGCTCTGCTCGACAGTGGCACAGGAAAATAATTTTTTTGGGTGACAAAAGCCAGGGTACCTTTTTGGCAGGGCTTGTATAGGCCCCAGAGCCGATAGCCTAGTACCTACCTATGAACCTATGAACATTTACATTTAATTCAAAGCTTTGGCACACATCCAATAACTACTTTAGATCATTCACAATAAAAAAGCAAGATAAAAATGCAGGGCAATGAAGCAAAAATGAGACACTGGATCTTTCTCACCTACATATTACAAGAGAGGAGTTATCAGGGAGGATAGAAATATCTTCAGAAGAAAAGATAAGTGAGTATCTGGATAACACACAAGACTTTTGAAAGATTTCTGTTAAGTAACAACTTTTGGATACTACCTCCAGAGGACAAAAACTTTTAAGCATGATGACTTAGGCAGCAGAAAGAAGAAAGGATCATAAGTTCCCTCACCCTCTCCTCTACAGTAATCCATCCTGGGTGCTCCCTCTCTTCTTTAAACGTAAAAGGAATACCTCCTGCCATCACCTGAAGACACCCTGAATTGGCCAGCTTGCCTGGTACTTAGAAAAATACTACTGAGAAGACCCCCCCCAACAAGATTGTGTAAATGTATGTTGCTTAACACTAATTAAATGCAGTGGCAGCTGGTGACTTCAAATTAAAGGGGGGCTGCAGGAGACAGCTGAATGGGTGGGGTCCATGGGAATGGGTGTGACCAACTAGAAAGGGGAGGAGCTATGTTCAAACTCACAAAAACTCTAACTTTAATTACATATGCTGCCCTGGGTGCTAAACCATCATTATGAGAGTCCAATCAAGACAAAATAAAGTGTAGAAGAAAAAAAATATTTCAGTGCATTGGCTGCATAACAGCTTATTTAATATCTAAATGGAAACAAAAAGGTTGTGAGGCATGAAAAAATAAATTACTTTTTAAATACATTACTGGAATGCCAGTCAAAATCAAGTATAAGAAAAACAAGCAGCACTCAACTCAAACCACTTCTCTTTGCACTGCAATTCTAATTCTAATTTATATTCAGCTTTATTAAAGTACCAAGTAGCAATCTCTGTGATACCCCCACTTGTAAAAATGTTTCTTATCCAGAAAAGACCTGCTGCCTGACAACAACTATCTACTTGTTTCATGGGGAAAACATGATCAAAGTAAAAAATGAAAAGCAAACAAGAAACAAGCTCAACATACATTGCTTAAAGGATTACTGCACAGGTTATGGACCACACACAATAGATTGGCATTCTGTTTACTTTGCAGGTAAAGCCTGAAAAGATGACTGCAAGTCTCCAACAAATGTAATGAGCTTCATAAAATAATGTAATCCTGTCCTTTATTACAAATACTGTCATATGCATTTCAATACCCAAGGCTTATACTTTATCTAGTTGTGTAAGTATTCTCTGCATGGCAACAACAGAAAGGCTTTCAATGTTGGCAATTCTTTAACAGCATGCTTAGTATAACTTACTTGCATCTTACAATCTCAGACAAGCTTACCCGATGGTCATTAAAACATTGCTACTTAAATTCAGAGCAGCAGGCACTTTCTGAATAATAATAAGCATAAATCAACAATATAAAAGTATGACAGAAACCAGAACATTCTGCAAAATCAAGGACAGATGAAAAGCCACTGTAGTACTTGTGTCTACCTTGGATGGTGGGATACTCTGCACAATTACACTGCATAACTGCTCCTTGCCTTGCTTGGACACATCCAGAGTCACTACATGGGGGAGTGGGGTGCAACAAGTATGTCGCAATTTGAAATGTCTCCGGCTGACTGTGATGCCCCTGACACATTTGTTATACCTCTCGCAAGAAATCTGGACAAAGCCATACATAGAAGTGGGACAGAGGCCTAAAAATAAGGGCAATTTTTAAATATTGCTCTTATAAACTTAGAAAGATAATAGAATAGTAGGTCTTGCATTAGTATATATTTTCTGAAGGGTATGAAATCTGACACTGAAATGTCAGTCATTATTTTCTAACTTCTGCCTTTAATGGTTTGCCAATAACTTGCCAAAAAAACATAATTTTATGAAAAACTAACCAAAAATGTGATTCAAAAATATAAAATAGCCACACAATATGGCTGGGAACCTGTCAAAGAAGGGACACTTTGCTTAATATTAGTACTGCTAACTTGAGCAGTTGACAAAATAAAAGATACTACATGCATTTCTGAAATAAAAGTAATATATAACTCTGATTATTACAGTTATTTATTAATTGCAAACCCTCCATGTTTTCTTCCAAAATTGCCAATTTGTGGAGGGATTAAGGGAAGAGCAACATTTTGAGCCAAAATCAGGGACAGTTGAGAGGTTTGGATATGCCTAATTCTATAAAGCAATTTATTTGCAAATACATCTCAACCTGTTAATGCAGGAATTCTGGACAAGGCCAAATATATTGGGGGAACATATAAACAGTACTAAAATTGCTCTTGTATAAACTGAGACAGTTGATAGAATAACAGGTCTTGCTTTAGCATGCATTTTTCTGAAGGTTATGAAGTCTGAAACTTAGTGTCTGTCATCATTTAGTGACTTCATTCCTAAATGATTTTCCAGAAAACCACACATTTTATGAGGAACAAACCAAAAATAAGAAGCACAAATTTATTCATTCTGCAAAAATCTGGACATTTGAGAGGTATAGTTCAGCCAGGGCTGTCTTTGAGTTTGCCACCCTTCCCCCCTCACAATATCATAGTTGAATGGAGCCCCCCCCCCCTCGCAGTCATTCCAATGAACCATTACTTGACTATTTCACCCCATTTACCATAAAATAATGTGCATACTGCTTTACTTCTGCAATGATTTGGACTTCATTTGAAAGTTTTATTTTGCATTTTACAGTGCAAACACTAATAGATATCTGCTAAACAAAGCAATGCAGTCTCACAATGAAAACAGACTTAGCATTAAAACTTCTCTGCCCTTGAAACTCACACTCATTGAAACAGCACTGAAACCCACATTCAAAGAAAATACATTTGCCAGTGGCAGATAAATATTAACTTTGGGTTTGGGCTGTTTTCAAATCACAGGCCCCTTGCACACGAAACATACACATGCTCTTTCATACACCTTCCTGATTGTATTAAATTATATTCCTTGTACAATACAGTACAGTTTTAAAGGGCATTTTAAATTTATTGTTTTGAACATTTTTCCAGTAAACAATGAAACAAAATACATGCACCAATAATGACAAAACTATCCAATTCAGAACATTTCCATCATAAAAGTCTACTCAAACTTTTACAGTCCACCAGTATCAGTATCAGTACGTATGCACAATCTCTGAAGAAGTAAAAGTCATCAAAATAATTCCACATTAAAGAGATCTGTAACTAATGAAAAGGTTGCTGCTAGCAAACAACTTTATGTTTCATTGTTTCATCTACAAATAAAGTGCCTGTTGCCCTTGAGGAATAAATTGCCTATCTTACACCAAAAAAATGATAAGCTAGTAATATTGCAGTAGGAAATGGATGGCAAACTGATAACAGGTTCATAGTTACTAGGTATCTTCAGCAAAATGGAGTGCAGCATCCACCCCCTTTGCAACACAGTACAATATCAGCAATGCATCTATCTTCTGCATCAAAAGCAAGTACACTACCAGTTGTACTATTAACAATGCAAGCAGGCTCAGCATAAGCAGCACTAAACTTTTGCTCCCCTGCAGCTCTCAGCTCCTTGTAAAATCTACTCACTCAGCTGTATCTCTGAACTTTGCAGCACAAGAAATCTGAAAAAAGCCAAACTTTATTGGGGGGAGACAAAAGCCCAAAAACCAGGGACACATTTTAAACATTGCTTGTATAATGTTGGAAAGTTGCTAGAATAAAATGCTGTGTTACCACCATACATTTCACTGGCAAGTCTTGAACCCAGGACCCTTTGCAAAACAGTCAGAGCAACATACCACTATGCCAAATCAGATGTTTTGTGAAAGTGAGGAAGACTGAAACTTAAATCGCTACCATTTAGTGAATTCAGTTCTCACCACAGCCATCAACCTCTTAGCATAAAACACCTGAACAAAGCCAATAATGGGGACTACAACCCCAAACATATTCAGTGAATTCAGTTCTCACCATAGCTCTCAACCTCTTAGCAAAAAATACCTGGACAAAGCCAGTAATGGGGGAATACAGCCCCCAAACATATTCAGTGAATTCAGTTCTTACCATAGCTCTCAAACATAGCACAAAAAACCTGGATGAAGCCAATAATGGGGAAATACAGTACCACAAATAGGGATGCATTTCAAATATCCATCTTATAAACTTAGAAAATTGCTAGAATAAAAGCTTTTGTGTTACCATGTACTTTCTGAAGAATATGAAGTCTGAAATTTAAATGCTTGTCATTTTTATTTAACATTTGTTAACCAGGAAAGTCTGACTTGGAACAAAAGCCAATTTTCAGCAGAGGCCCAGGGAGAAACACTCCAGACAAACACGTCTTTGTAAGATAGGAGGACATAAGAGCACCCAGAGGAAACCCACACAAATGCAGGGAGAACATGCAGACTCCACACAGATGGCACCCCAGTCAAGAGTCAAACCAGAGAACCTGTAGCTGTCAGGAAACAATGCTACCACTGCACCAATGTACTACTGACTTTGTAGGGACACAGAAATACAAAAACCACAAATTGTATGAGGAACAGTACCCAGAGAAAACCCACACAAACACAAAGAGGGCATGCAGACTCCACGCAGAAGGCACCCCAGCCAAGAATCAATCCAGAGAACTTGTAGCTGTTAAGCAACAATGCTACCACCGCATCAATGCACTACTGACTTTATAAAGACACAAAAATACAGAAACCACAGATTTTATGAGGAACAGAACAAGTATGAGGGAAAAATCTGCAAATTTTTTACAAATGGTGGTGGGTAGGGAATTCAGGCTCTTGCCACCTGGGCCCAAGCTACAGGGTTGAAGCCTGTTCTCTACCCACCACCATGTACCGGGGGGACACACACACACACACACACACACACACACACACACACACACACACACACACACCACAGCTCCAGCTGAAGATGATTTCAGTTCCCTACCTAGGCTCCAGTAATAGTCCCACCTGCATATGAGAGAGAAGGCTCTAGTAACAGTCCCCATGAGTCCATCTACAGTCCCGCACAGGCTCCAGTAACAGTTTCCCCATGAGAACAGACTCCAATGTCTTCCTGGGGAAGGTTTCCTGATGAGAGTAGGCTCCCCCAGCCTGCTGACGTTGCAGTCTAGACGTCTTCCATTCTGTATGGTTGTTACCACATAGACTTCTGGGCTGCAGGGCAGAGATGGCCTTTCCTCCTATCTGGACTACTGACAAAGCAGTCTGGAGTTCCTCAATCTGTGCAATCACGCATGCACCGAAGTCTGGGGGCTCCAATGTCTTCCTGTGGATGGTTTCCCCATGAGAGCAGCCTCCAGCCTGCTGACATTGCAGTCCGGACATCTTCCGTTCTGTCTGGTTGTCGCTGCATAGACTTCTGGTCTGAAGGGCAGAGATGGCCTTTCCTCCTATCTGGACTGCTGACAAAGCAGTCTGGAGTTTCCCAGTCTGTGCAATCATGCATGCGCTGAGGTCCGGGACTCCAGAAAATTATTTTTTCACAATTTTTTTTATTTTGTTTTTTTTTTTTTCTTTCCACAGCTGGGAGGGCTGCAGTCCTGCAGTCCTATAGCACGAGCCCTCCCTGATTAAATGTAGACTTGATGTACTATTTATAGAGCTAGTCTGCCCTCCTGTGTGTGCATTCTAGCAGCCTACCGCAGACCGTTTGCCCTCTCCCCCTCCTGTTATCACTACCCTAGAATATATTTAAACCTAAGACTGGTCCAACTATCCCTGCTCTTTTCTATCTTCTTCTACCATTAGGTGGCAGCATCTACCAATATAAATCCTAGATATTCTTTATAATCCCAACTAGTTTTTTTTTTTTTTCACAAACAGTTGGTTGTGAGTTAATATCCTTAGACTATAAATATCTTCTCCCCCCTGCTAAACCACCCTCTGTAAAGGCAACCTTAATTTTCTGGCTGGAAATATTTAGCTTATACCTTCCAACTACAGCCTTTAAACTGCTCTTTGCTGATACTTTTTCTGCTATACTCCCCTCTAGTGTTCTTCCCACTCTGCTCCCCTACCCTGCCCCAAATTTCCGCCCCAGTACTCCTAGTTTTATTCCTATCTTACCCCACTCTCTCAGCCTAATTACCCAATACCAGCTCCCCCTCATTACTCCTCCCACCTATAGCCATCCTTCTTAAACTCTGTAATCTGTACTCCATCCAATAATTATAGTCCCCTCCTCTTTCCTTAAATCTCTAGAATACCTCCATCACTTTTTAACCCCTACCTTCTTCATAGCCTTCTCTATTTTCCTGACCACTCATACCAGTCTCTCTTTGCTCCAACCTGCTTTCCTCAAGTTATCACACCCTCCACTCCCCCAGCCTCCTCTTTCGGTTCCTACTTCCCGTATACTATGCTACCTCATATTCCATCTATGCTTGTCCAATACCACCTACAATGACAACTACCATACAAACCCACCTTCTCCCTCACTCTTACTCCCATTTCCACTCTATCTCCTCTTCTCTCATTCATCCCAAACCTCTGCACCTATTTCACCCTAAGCTCTTCTCTAAAGTCAAGACACTGTCACCTGCTCCAAAATACAATCTACCAAAATTCATGCCTGGCAGACCAATATGACTAATGGATATCTCCTTCAATAACCTAGTCCAAGCTGGTGATATCCATCATAATCCTGATCCTACATCCTTCATTAACAACACTCATCCCTTACCCTCTTCTTCCTATATCAACACCCTAAAGATTTTTACAATTAATGCACAAAGTCTAAACAACAAAGTACACCAATTTCAAGCTTGGTTAAGCCATAACCAACCAGATATCTTAGCCATCTCTGAAACCTGGCTCAAGCCCTTTATCTCTGACTCTGAGATTCTGCCCCCAGGATTTCATTGTCTCAGAAATGACTGACTAAATAAAAAAGGTGGAGGCACTGCCCTAGTCTACTCCAACCTTCTTACCTTAATTCCCCTCCAAATTCCCATTCCTCAATTACATAACACTGAACTAACTGCTGGAATTCTAAAACTAAATAAACATAAAAATATCTGCATCATTGCACTATATATCTCACCTGGTAACAATATCTCTACACTTGAAAATATTCTCCTATGGGCCTCTACTGAAATTAACTATGAAACTTATATCCTTGGTGATGTGAATATTGACTGGAATAAAATCAATTGCCCCTTTCCCTCCCTTTCTATTAACCTCTATAACTTCACTCAAATAATTCTGTCCATTACTCGACCTAACAAAATAAACCCTCCCGGGTCCACTATATTGGATCCTAGTCTCAGATCCAAATAAAATAACCAGTTCTGGCACAATTCCTGATACATTTAGCGACCACTTCCCAGCCTTCATGCATCACTCAACTAGTTCCTCCCCACACCAGCATCAATACATTCAAACTCGAAACCTCAGTAGCTTCAACCCAACTACTTTCTCAAATACTTTCAAACAAATGAACTGGAAAATTCTAAACATCCTTCCTCTTGACAAGGCTATAGAATACTTCAACTCTGTCTTCCTTGATACTTTAAACTCACTAGCCCCACTAAGAAACAAAAGGATAAAAACTAAAACTGCTCCTTGGCTATCCAAAGAGACAAACCAGATTATGCACCACAGAGACAAACTATGGAAGCTTTACCAAACAATAAACTGGACAATACCTTGCTCCAATATAAACAGCTCTTCAACCGTGCAAAACGACTAATCACCAAAGATAAACAATCCTACTATATCAAACGTCAGTCCAATAACAATAAAACCCCCCAAAAATTCTGGAACTCAATAAACTCACTCCTCAATCCAGGCTCCAAGAATAATCCCTGTCCTGACCCAAATAAATCTGACCTTGAACTAGGCTCTGAATTTAACTCATTTTTCATAGACACTATTACTATCCTCACCAAGACATTTCCCAATAATAACCCAACTGCTCTACCCTCTCCCCTTATAGCTCACCTCATCTGTTTGAACTCAAACCCATCTCCACTAACTTTATAAAAAAACTTTTGTCCAAACTTAAACCTTGCTCTAACAGTCCCAACAATATTCCCTCTTCCTTCCTAAAATGTGCTACTGATGGCATTGCTCTCCCAATCAGCATCATTATTAACCGATCTATAAAAGAATCATACGTCTCCAAACTCTGGTGCTCAGCTTATATTCTTCCTCTTCATAAAGGAGGCAAAAATGCCAGCATCTCAAACTTTTGCCCCATTGCTTTGCTCTCACCAATCTCTAAAATCCTAGAAAAATGCATCCACCTCCAAGTTATGCCTTTCCTGACCCAAAACAATCTTCTTACTCCTACCCAGCATGGCTTCCGTCCAGGCCATAGCACAATAACCACTCTACTCTCTTTCCTAGAAACTGTCAATCAAGCCTGAGATTCAGGACATTTTCTTTCTACTGTTTTACTCGATCTGTCTAAAGCCTTTGATACTGTTTCCCACAAGCACCTTCTCTGTCATCTCTCAAACCTTAATCTCTCACATAATGCTTTATCGTGGTTTTCCAGCTATCTATCAGACAGATCACAAGCAGTCAAATGGTAGAACTTCATCTCTTCCTTCCTACCTACCTCAATTGGCATACCACAGGGATCTATCCTTGGGCCAATGCTTTTTAACATCTTCATCAATAACTTTCACACTGCTATTCCTGATGCTAAAATCATTCAATATGCAGACGATTCAACCTTAGTCTGCTCTGCCTCAAACCTCTCTAAATTGCTGACTAAAACCCAAACTGCCTTCTCAACAACTGAAAACTGGATGCACCAAACCCATCTCTCTCTCAATGCAAATAAATCGAGATTCTACTATTCCCTCCCACAAAGACCCTCTCCTACGATAAAAACAACTTCAAAGTCTATAGCCAAACCAACTCATCTATAGAAGTAATCCCCTCTCCAGGAGGATTGTGGACACTATCCCTAGTAAGAATTTACGGTACCCCATCCACTTTTCAAGGTTCCTCTTGAACAGTGCCATAGAGGTGCTCTGTTTCACATCAATAGGTAGCCTATTGCAAATACACAGCAGTCAATGGGAGATAAATCTGTTCCTCCAGCATGTCTTATTTAAGTCACAGGCCATATTTACGTTCCTGGAACAGGTAGCCCTAGTCCCGTTTGATTTACAGAAATGCAGCATGTTCATTAGGTTTGGATCTGAGATTGTAAGCTGTAAGCCAGGCATAAGTCTTCCCTAAGTAGTCTGTATGATACAGAGTATAGTGACCAGGACTTTAATCGGTCTGTGTAAGGAACATACTGGAGTCCCTTGAAAAGGTTTTTACCAGACAAGGGGCATATAACAAGAAAAATAACCAGAGATCCTGTAGACATTTTACAGATAGTCAGGAAACTTTATGGAAATCTGTATAAAGCAGAGAAATGCAGAAAATAAAGAAAGAGCAGAAAGGGAAATATTCATGTAAGACTTAATTATGCCAAGGTTAGAGGTAAATGAGGCTCAACAACTAACAGTTAAGATAAGGAATGAGATATAAATGGTGATGTATAATCAGCCTTTAAGAAAGTCTCCAGGAACACAAGGTATTCCTGTGGAAGTTTGGAAGAAAGATGTGTTGGCTGTGTTACGTAAGTATGGTGAACACCCATCAGACCCAGATTCATGCAGACCTATTTCAATTTTAAACCATGATTACAATGTGTTTATGTCAACACTAGCTAAAAGAATAGCAAATGTGTTGCCAAAATTGATAGATATGGATCAATGTGGTTTTGTGGAGGGGAGGCAAACATTTGGCAACATTAATAGAACAAAGATGATCTAGAGGGAAGCGGAATGTAAGAAAATACCACTTGTGTTGATGGGTCTTGATGCAGCAAAAGCATTTGACAGAGTAATCTGGGATTTTATGAGCAGGGCAATGGAAGCATTTGCATTCCCTGATACAATAATAAAGGTTAATTAGGAGATATATGAAGGATTGGAGGCAATAATTAAAATGGGAGGGTTCTTCCATGACAAGTTGTATTTAAAGAAATAAAACAGGCAGGGGTGTCCACTTTCCTCTTTATTTGATTTACATTTAGAGCCATTGACAAGGAAAATAAGGGACTCAGAAATGTAGGTTATAATTGGTATGGTAATCAAGAAAAGCTGGCTTTATTTGCTGATATTATTTTGTACACGATAAATAGAAAAAAAAGGATATTTCAGTGCTGTGGAACATTTTCAGACAGTTTCAAGTCTTTTCAGGATATAAAATTAATGAAGATAAAACAAGGACTATAGCTGTAAATCATGTATCTACATCAAATTGGTTCAACAATACTTATATTTATGGGGACACAATAAATTAAGTATTTAGGAGTATGGATTAAAAAAGCTCTATTGTGGCAGCTAAGGAAGAAACTAAACAAAAGATAATACAAAAACTGAGAAACTGGAAGCTCTTGTTTATATAGATAGTAAGACACAAGCAATGAAAGTGTTTTTAGTTCCTTTAATTTTATGTATGAGTCAGACATATTTTACTAACCAGAGGAGAAGGTGTGGGCAATAATTAATAAAGAGTTGAAAGAATTTATCTGGGAGGTAAGGAGGTAGGATAAATTGGTTCTTCTAATAGAAGGAGGTGATTTAAGCTTACCCAATTTGAAGGGATATTTTAAAGCTACACAGTTAAGATTCATATACATAACACAAGCAAAAGGCTATAATTCAATATGGAAAGGAAGGATAATGAACTAGGGGGAAGAGTTTAAGAAATAGAGAGAGAAAGTAGAATTTTGGATGTAGTTCTTTAAGGAGAATAAAAACAACCATACAGAATGTTATATTCTTAAATTAGCAGAAAACATTCTTAGAACAACACCAACATGTGAATGAAGAAAGAATTTGCCAATGAGGATGACTGCAAACAGGGTTACAGAAAATAGGCAATGTGGACAGGAATTTATGGGAGAAATCTGGCAAAGAAACCAATGTACTGGAAAAAAATAATTAGAGAGGGAAAGGTAACAGAGTGGGATGAGTAGATGATGTTTGAACTAAATTCTAGAGACTGCCTTCCCTACCAGGGAATGATATCAGTGTACAGGCAAAGAGAAAAATCTGCTCTAGCACAGTTTTTAGCTGAATCTAGAACAGAGACTGCTGTTAAAAAGGGGATGATTAGTAGAGCATATAAATATTGTATAACTATAAAAATCAGAGGAGGGTAGAAAAGATTGGGAAGACAGACTGGAAAAGCAATGTACAAGAGAACAATGGGAGGGCATATGTAAGGCTCCCAAGTATGCAATAAAGTCCAGAAGGTTTAGGATCTTTGCTTGGAAGTGTTTGTATAGGTATTTTGTACTCCAAGCAGATATCATAGAATTTTTACTCAGGTAGATGGCAAATGTTGGGAGGTATGATGGGGAAGAAAGAGGTAACTGGGAACAAGTGTTTTGGGAGTGTAATGAGTTGGAATATTTTAAAAATTCCCTACAGAGTGCTGTATCAGAAATACTGGCTAACCAAATGTCTAACTAAGGAAATTATATTTTGAGCTTTGACCAACATTCTAGTACATCCTTCTAACTTCAATTCTGTTAGCTGCCAAAAAAAGCGATTACTAGAAAATAGAAATCGAAGTCAAAACTAACTGTATTTGAAGTATTCAATATTATACGGCACACAAAATGGAAGTGAGATCTTTAGAAAATGGAAGGAACAAATTATATAGTAATAAATGGAAATTGTGGGAATGATACATGCATAATGATATTCAGGTGGAGGAGGAGGAGTGAAGTTTAAGGGAAGACAGAAATTCAGTAATTTATGTAATCTTGGACTGATGATGATTACAAAAAAAAAGAAGTTATGTACTCACCATAACGTTCAATCTGTGTTGTACCTTTTCATTCTTCCTCAAATGATGGGTTCAGATCTGACCCTTGGATCTGACTTGGCAGTTACTAAAGCTAGTGGTCAACAAAAAGCTCTTGAGCTTCTCCCTTACCAGTACTGCACCACCCGTACATTACCTCAGATCTTCTTTGCTGATTTTACTAGAAGAAGTATGTATTAATAAGTGTAAATAAAGGATACATAAAGGTGTGTGTGTGTCCTAAAGAGAAAAACTATATCAGGAGCTCAATCAAAAGGACTGTGATGTCTCTATAATAGGGTAATCATCTAGAGGTTTGTAGACATAAGGGATGGTGGGTGGGAAGTTAAGGAAGAATGAAAATGGACAACACAGATGGAATGTTATAGTGATTACATAACTTCTCTTTATCTGATATTGTCAATTTTCATTCTATCCTCAACTGATTGGACAGAATTCCCAGCTACCTATAACCCTGGGTGGATTCTAAGGAAGGATATTCCTCAGCACAGTTGAACCAAATGATACCTGAGGCTAGAGTCCATACCAGTTGTGGTAAGGCAATACTCAATTTGTTATAGATAAAATACAATCAGTATTTATTTTGCCATCTGGCAAAATAAAGTTACTTTTAAGACTGGTTTATCCAATTTCAATTCTGCAAAGGAAATAAACAATTGTTCTGTTCTTCTGATTTATTTTGTTCTTTGTAGGTAAAACAATTGTCTGTGAACATCCAATAAATGGAACATAATTTCTCCCTTGTTTGTAAATTTAAGAAAGAATACAGGCAGATTAATGGATTGATTGATATTAGATACTGACAGCATCTTGGGAAGATAAAGTGTTTGTAGTGTCACTCTATTTTTGTGAAAGATCAGGTATAAAGGTTTTGAAGTCAAAGCCTGAATCTCTGAAATTTGTCTAGCAGAGTTAATGGCTACTAGAAGAACAGTTTCCCAAGTAAGATAATTAAGGTCACATTTAGCTGTTGGTTCAAAGGAGACATGCATTAGTGCTTGCAGTACGAAACTGAGATTCAATGGGAGAGTAGGGTCCTTAAAAGAAGAGTGTCTCGTGCAAAAGCTAAGCTCTTCACAACTTATGAGAGGCTACCAAAGAACCTTCCAATCCAATGTGAAAATTTGATATTGCTTCTAACTGAACTTTAATGGTTAAGGAACTAGATCCTTACTTAAAAAGTTAAGCTAAAACTAGAGTATGTTATGTATTGGAGCTAAAAATGGCTCACCATAATTTTGCTGTACCAAGTAAGCAAAGTTTTTCTAGTTACTTTATAGAGTTTTCATGTTGAAGGTTTATGGGAAGATAAAGGAATATGTCGGAAAGGGGAAAACAGCATCAGTTGTCTGGCTATTAATGGAAGTACAGAAACCAGGCCTTCAGCCTTTGGTTTAAGATGTCTGGGTGGATCATGCCCATCGAGTGAGACAGCAGGTCTGGGGTCAGATCCAGAATCTAAGGTAGGTGAAGTAAATGAGGCCAGTGGAAGGGAAACCACACCTGTCAATGCCAGTCAGGTGCAATGAGGATGACTTTGCTCTTCAACCTGGCAACTTTCTGCAGAAATATTGGAAATAATGGGATTGTTGAGTAGGCATAAAGTAGACTGGGGGGGGGGGGGCAATCTTGGAGTAGAGCATCCTTTGGTGATTCCCCCTGTGCAGGGATTAGGGCAAAACAGCTTCTGCACTTGTCATTTAGTGGAAAACCAAAAAAAAAACTGCAGCAAGGCTGGCCCCATCGATGAAAAATCATTTCCATCACTTTCCTGTTGAGATGCCACTCATGAAGTAAAGGATTTTACCTGCTCAATTTGTCTGCTTTCACACTGGACTTCCCTGGAGTGTGTGCTGCTATGAGAAAGCAGTTGGATGAGATGACCCATTGCCACACTCTGAGTGCTTCTCGGCACAAGGAGTATGACTTAGTCCCTCCCTGTTTTTGATGTACCAAACTACAGTGATATTGTCTATTTGAATAACAACTGTTCCTGAAGGAAGAGCATTCTGAAAGACCTGCAATGCTAAGAGCACTGCTCACATCTCCAGGACATTTATATGCAAAATGTCCTCTTCAGTGGACCATTGCCTTGGACTGTCTTGCCCAGAAAGTACCCCCCACCTCAAATGGGAAGCGTCCGTGGACACTATGGTTTTGGACTGGGGGAGAGTGAATGGACGGCCTTGTAGAACCTGATCTGATTGAATTCACCATCTGAGATCTCTTCTGCATGACTGAGTAATTAATATCTGAGTTGACATGTGGTGAAAGCTCGACCATTGAGTTGCTAGCATCCACTGAAGAATCTTCATATGGAACCTGGCTAAAGACACTAAGGTTACTGCCACTGACATTGATCCTAGAGCTTGAGGGATCAACCGGGCTGAAATCATAGTACTGCAAATTATTTTTCTGACTTGTAATCTGACATTCTGTACCCTTGACAGAGGCAATGAAGCTATCACAGACTTTGGATTGAGAATTGCTCCTATGAGTTCCCACTTCTGAACGGGCTATAGATGAGACTTGTCATAATTTATGGTTATCCCCAGATGACAGCAAGTCTGGAGAACCTGATTCCTTGCCCTTATCAACAGATGCCTGGTCTAGGTGGTAAGAAACCAATCATCTAGATGTGGAAACACTGGAATCCCTGCAGTCTCAAGTGAGCTACTACTGCCATACATTTTGTAAATACCATGCGGGCTCTGGTGAGGCCAAAAAGGCAGAGCTCTGAACTAGTTGTGACTGTCTCCTGAAACTGTGTGCGTGTTAAACTGACTTGTTCAGGTTGCTGAGAAAAAAATTGGTCTTCAGTCCCCTGTTTTCTTTGGCACCAAAAAGAACGCTGAGTAAGTTCCGGAATTTATCTGGTCTGGTGGGACCTCTTGGATGGCTGTTTTCTCTAGCAGCTTTTGAATTTGAATTACTGCTTCTTCCCCCAGACTGGGTGGAACATCAGGGATTTTCCTAGGGTTTGGAAGTGGAAGGGAAAAAGGGGTACTATATAACCTTTAAAGATAATCCTCTGCACCCAAGTATCTTTTGTTATGTCCAGCCAGGCTCTCTGGTGCAGAGATAGTCATCCCCCAATTGCCTACAGCAGTGAGCAATCAGGTAATCCTTTCAGGATTGCTGGAAGGGTCTGTCAGAGAAAGATTCTCTGGACACCTAGTGTTGGAAGCCTCCTCTGCTGTAGGGGTGGCATTGACAGTTAAAGAGTTCCCCCTCTCCCTTCTGGGAAACTTTCTCCATGTGTGCCCTGGAAAGGACCCTGGGACTTCCTGAACCATATCTTCCTCCTCTTTCATTGATTCCTTGAAAAGGATCTTTAATGGGTTGAAAAATGTACACCCACTGCAGAGAGGGTCTTTTCAACCTTCTCACATCTGGATAAAGTGTCCTTCACTCTAGGTCCAAACAAGGAAGTGCCGTCCAAGTGAGCATTGATGAATGAAGACTTGAAGGGCTCTACAAAAATCACATAAGCGCATCCAGGCATGCCTCCTAATGGAAATGTCTGAACCCGCTGCCCTTGAGGTGCTTTTGGTTGCATGCAAAATTAGCCTCATGGATGAATTTGAAATAGATTGTAGGTTAGACAACTGAGAAGCCACAGATGACTGGACCTCTGCGGGAATGGATCCCGAAAGGGAATTTGAAATTTCCTTGATCAAATCCCTTTGCAACCTTGAAAAATATGACAAATAATTCAGTGACCTAAGCATAAAAGATGCTGAAGCATAGACATGCATCCCAAATCTGTCCATCACCATAGACTCCCTTTTAAGGGGATGAACAGTGGAACTCTAACCAGTAAGTTCCTTTTTGTTGGCCACCACCATGATCATGGCATTTATGGACACCCCTTTAGCCCAAAATTCCTTCCCCAAAGGTGGTGATAGAATTTTGCCTGGTTTTCTGGCTATCAGTTCAAGTGTGCCAGGTTCTTTCCACACCTGCTGAGTAACAAATCAATTAGATCATCAGTGGGTGGTGTAACCCAGGAGGTAGATGGACCAGCTCCAAACACCTCCAGAAATACCAACTCCTCAGTGAAGGATTGCTGTGGGTCCAACCACCTCTCTGTTTCAGGATCTCAAGGATGTCTCCAAATGACACGCCTTCTTGAGTTGATCATGGGGACCCCTCACCTTCACTGAAGTCTGCATCCTCTGTGACTGACTCTTGATGAGAGTCTATGTGCCTCCTCTTACACTTTCTCTTCCTCGGGACCTCCTCGGTGGAGTGTTCCAGGGAGGTGTCAGAAGAGACTGCAATAGCCTGCTGGGGAGGCTGCAGGTATTGGGCTGACTGTCTCTGTGGCATTGAATGGTGATGCTCTAGGTGCGGAGGCATCTGGCTAGAATGGAAATCTGAGGGGCTTGAATCCATCAGTCCTGTCAAATCAGATAAAACCCTTTTTGCAATCTTAAATGCCAACAAAAAAAGCAATTTACAAGAGAACAATGGGAGGGCATATGTAAGGCCCCCAAGTATGCAATAAAGTCCAGAAGGTTTAGGATCTTTGCTTGGAAGTGTTTGTATAGGTATTTTGTACTCCAAGCAGATATCATAGAATTTTTACTCAGGTAGATGGCAAATGTTGGGAGGTATGATGGGGAAGAAAGAGGTAACTGGGAACAAGTGTTTTGGGAGTGTAATGAGTTGGATGATTTTAAAAATTCCCTACAGAGTGCTCTATCAGAAATACTGGCTAACCAAATGTCTAACTAAGGAAATTATATTTTGAGCTTTGACCAACATTCTAGTACGGCCTTCTTAACTTCAATTCTGTTAGCTGCCAAAAGAAGCGATTACTAGAAAATAGAAATCAAAGTCAAAACTAACTGTATTTGAAGTATTCAATATTATACGGCACACAAAATGGAAGTGAGATCTTTAGAAAATGGAAGGAACAAATTATATAGTAATAAATGGAAATTGTGGGAACGATACATGCATAATGATATTCAGGTGGAGGAGGAGGAGTGAAGTTTAAGGGAAGACAGAAATTCAGTAATTTATGTAATCTTGGACTGATGATGATTACAAAAAAAAAGAAGTTATGTACTCACCATAACGTTCAATCTGTGTTGTACCTTTTCATTCTTCCTCAAATGATGGGTTCAGATCTGACCCTTGGATCTGACTCGGCAGTTACTAAAGGTAGTGGTCAACAAAAAGCTCTTGAGCTTCTCCCTTACCAGTACTGCACCACCCCTAAGTTATCTCAGATCTTCTTTGCTGATTTTACTAGAAGAAGAATGTATTAATAAGTGTAAATAAAGGATACATAAAGGTGTGTGTGTGTCCTAAAGAGAAAAACTATATCAGGAGCTCAATCAAAAGGACTGTGATGTCCCTATAATAGGGTAATCATCTAGAGGTTTGTAGACATAAGGGATGGTGGGTGGGAAGTTAAGGGAGAATGAAAATGGACAACACAGATGGAACGTTATTGTGATTACATAACTTCTCTTTATCTGATATTGTCAATTTTCATTCTATCCTCAACTGATTGGACAGAATTCCCAGCTACCTATAACCCTGGGTGGACTCTAAGGAAGGATATTCCTCAGCACAGTTGAACCAAATGATATCCGAGGCTAGAGTCCATACCAGTTGTGGTAAGGCAATACTCAATTTGTTATAGATAAAATACAATCAGTATTTATTTTGCCATCTGGCAAAATAAAGTTACTTTTAAGACTGGTTTATCCAATTTCAATTCTGCAAAGGAAATAAACAATTGTTCTGTTCTTCTGATTTTTTTGTTCTTTGTAGGTAAAACATAATTGTCTGTGAACATTCAATAAATGGAACATAATTTCTCCCTTGTTTGTAAAATTAAGAAAGAATACAGGAAGATTAATGGATTGATTGATATTAGATACTGACAGCATCTTGGGAAGATAAAGTGTTTGTAGTGTCACTCTATCTTTGTGAAAGATCAGGTATGAAGATTTTGAAGTCAAAGCTTGAATCTCTGAAATTTGTCTAGCAGAGTTAATGGCTACTAGAAGAACAGTTTCCCAAGTAAGATAATTAAGGTCACATTTAGTTGTTGGTTCAAAGGGGACATGCATTACTGCTTGCAGTATCAAACTGAGATCCCATGGGAGAGTAGGGTTCTTAAAAGAAGAGTGTCTCGTGCAAAAGCTAAGCTCTTCATAACTTATGAGAGGCTACCAAAGAACCTTCCAATCCAATATGAAAATTTGATATTGCTTCTAACTGAACTTTAATGGTTAAGGAACTAGCTCCTTACTTAAAAAGTTAAGCTAAAACTAGAGTATGTTATGTATTGGAGCTGAAAATGGCTCACCATAATTTCGCTGTACCAAGTAAGCAAAGTTTTTCTAGTTACTTTATAGAGTTTTCATATTGAAGGTTTATGGGAAGATAAAGGAATATGTCAGACAGGGGAAAACAGCATCAGTTGTCTGGCTATTAATGGAAGTACAGAAACCAGGCCTTCAGCCTTTGGTTTGAGATGCTGGGTGGATCATGCCCATCGAGTGAGACAGCAGGTCTGGGGTCAGATCCAGAATCTAAGGTAGGTGAAGTAAATGAGGACAGTGGAAGGGAAACCACACCTGTCAATGCCAGTAAGGTGCAATGAGGATGACTTTGCTCTTCAACCTGGCAACTTTCTGCAGAAATATTGGAAATAATGGGATTGTTGAGTAGGCATAAAGTAGACTGGGGGGGGGGGGGCAATCATGAAGTAGAGCAGCCTTTGGTGATTCCCCCTGTGCAGGGATTAGGGCAAAACAGCTTCTGCACTTGTTGTTTAGTGGAAAACCAAAAAAAAAAAACTGCAGCAAGGCTGGCCCCATCGATGAAAAATCATTTCCATCACTTTCCTGTTGAGATGCCACTCATGAAGTAAAGGATTTTACCTGCTCAATTTGTCTGCTTTCACACTGGACTTCCCTGGAGTGTGTGTTGCTATGAGAAAGCAGTTGGATGAGATGACCCATTGCCACACTCTGAGTGCTTCTCGGCACAAGGAGTATGACTTAGTCCCTCCCTGTTTTTGATGTACCAAACTACAGTGATATTGTCTATTTGAATAACAACTGTTCCTGAAGGAAGAGCATTCTGAAAGACCTGCAATGCTAAGAGCACTGCTCACATCTCCAGGACATTTATATGCAAAATGTCCTCTTCAGTGGACCATTGCCTTGGACTGTCTTGCCCAGAAAGTACCCCCCACCTCAAATGGGAAGCGTCCGTGGACACTATGGTTTTGGGCTGGGGGAGAGTGAATGGACGGCCTTGTAGAACCTGATCTGATTGAATTCACCATCTGAGATCTCTTCTGCATGACTGAGTAATTAATATCTGAGTTGACATGTGGTGAAAGCTCGACCATTGAGTTGCTAGCATCCACTGAAGAATCCTCATATGGAACCTGGCTAAAGACACTAAGGTTACTGCCACTGACATTGATCCTAGAGCTTGAGGGATCAACCGGGCTGAAATCATAGTACTACAAATTATTTTTCTGACTTGTAATCTGACATTCTGTACCCTTGACAGAGGCAATGAAGCTATCACAGACTTTGGATTGAAAATTGCTCCTATGAGTTCCCAATTCTGAACGGGCTACAGATGAAACTTGTCATAATTTATGGTTATCCCCAGATGACAGCAAGTCTGGAGAACCTGATTCCTTGCCCTTATCAACAGATGCCTGGTCTAGGTGGTAAGAAACCAATCATCTAGATGTGGAAACACTGGAATCCCTGCAGTCTCAAGTGAGCTACTACTGCCATACATTTTGTAAATACCATGCGGGCTCTGGTGAGGTAAAAAAGGCAGAGCTCTGAACTAGTTGTGACTGTCTCCTGAAACTGTGTGCGTGTTAAACTGACTTGTTCAGGTTGCTGAGAAAAAAATTGGTCTTCAGTCCCCTGTTTTCTTTGGCACCAAAAAGAAGGCTGAGTAAGTTCCGGAATTTATCTGGTCTGGTGGGACCTCTTGGATGGCTGTTTTCTCTAGCAGCTTTTGAATTTGAATTACTGCTTCTTCCCCCAGACTGGGTGGAACATCAGGGATTTTCCTAGGGTTTTGGAAGTGGAAGGGAAAAAGGGGTACTATATAACCTTTAAAGATAATCCTCTGCACCCAAGTATCTTTTGTTATGTCCAGCCAGGCTCTCTGGAGCAGAGATAGTCATCCCCCAATTGCCTACAGCAGTGAGCAATCAGGTAATCCTTTCAGGATTGCTGGAAGGGTCTGTCAGAGAAAGATTCTCTGGACACCTAGTGTTGGAAGCCTCCTCTGCTGTAGGGGTGGCATTGACAGTTAAAGAGTTCCCCCACTCCCTTCTGGGAAACTTTCTCCATGTGTGCCCTGGAAAGGACCCTGGGACTTCCTAAACCACATCTTCCTCCTGTTTCATTGATTCCTTGAAAAGGATCTTTAATGGGTTGAAAAATGTACACCCACTGCAGAGAGGGTCTTTTCAACCTTCTCACATCTGGATAAAGTGTCCTTCACTCTAGGTCCAAACAAGGAAGTGCCATCCAAGTGAGCATTGATGAATGAAGACTTGAAGGGCTCTACAAAAATCACATAAGCGCATCCAGGCATGCCTCCTAATGGAAATGTCTGAACCCGCTGCCCTTGAGGTGCTTTTGGCTGCATGCAAAATTAGCCGCATGGATGAATTTGAAATAGATTGTAGGTTAGTCAACTGAGAAGCCACAGATGACTGGACCTCTGCGAGAATGGATCCCGAAAGGGAATTTGAAATTTCCTTGATCAAATCCCTTTGCAACCTCGAAAAATATGACAAATAATTCAGTGACCTAAGCGTAAAAGATACTGAAGTATAGACATGCATCCCAAATCTGTCCATCACCATAGACTCCCTTTTAAGGGGATGAACAGTGGAACTCTAACCAGTAAGTTCCTTTTTGTTGGCCACCACCATGATCATGGCATTTATGGACACCCCTTTAGCCCAAAATTCCTTCCCCAAAGGTGGTGATAGAATTTTGCCTGGTTTTCTGGCTATCAGTTCAAGTGTGTCAGGTTCTTTCCACACCTGCTGAGTAACAAATCAATTAGATCATCAGTGGGTGGTGTAACCCAGGAGGTAGATGGACCAGCTCCAAACACCTCCAGAAATACCAACTCCTCAGTGAAGGATTGCTGTGGGTACAACCACCTCTCTATTTCAGGATCTCAAGGATGTCCCCAAATGACACACCTTCTTGAGGTGATCATGGGGACCCCTCACCTTCACTGAAGTCTGCATCCTCTGTGACTGACTCTTGAGGAGAGTCTATGTGCCTCTTCTTACACTTTCTCTTCCTCGGGACCTCCTCTGTGGAGTGTTCCAGGGAGGTGTCAGAAGAGACTGCAATACCCTGCTGGGGAGGCTGCAGGTATTGGGCTGACTGTCTCTGTGGCATTGAATGGTGATGCTCTAGGTGCGGAGGCATCTGGCTAGATTGTAAATCTGAGGGGCTTGAATCCATCAGTCCTGTCAAATCAGATAAAACCCTTTTTGCAATCTAAAATGCCAACCACTCCAGAAAGAGAAGACCTTGTAGCTGAGAAGGCAAGCTTCCAGACCATTACCTCCTCTCACCATGAAAGCAGTCTCCCTGAGGAGGAATTCGGAGCCAAGCTATCTAGTCCTGAAGCACCAAGATATACAGATGGCTCCAAAACCTTTCGAGTTGACTCCAACACCTCAGATCAGAAATGCAAGCTTTAGCTCAGACAGTCATCATCTGGATCCAAAAAAGTCAAAGCCAAGGTACTCAGAATCAGCTTCAGATCTGGCTATAAACTAATCCTCAGATCCAAGCTTGATGGACCTGAAAGACCCAGATCTTGGGTCTCTGTATCAACCAAGGGAATCAGAGGAGGAGTCTGAGATGGTGGAGTGGATGATGGATGGCCTGCCTGATCCGAGCCAGTAGATGCCGATAACACACCCATTTGGATGTGCACTGAGAGAAACTTCCTCATCATCTGATCCACATCTTCTTCAGTTAAACCTCTAGGTGATCGAGATGATACCAGTGAAGGAAATTTTGTATGCCGCCTCTCTAGGAAAGGAGAAGGCAACCTAGCAGGTACAGGATCTACTGATGGAGAATACCGGGTCTTGGGTAAAGGCATAGAATCTGGAGCCATAGGATCCAACAGTTTCCTAGTGGGATCCAAGGATATCGAATCAGACAATCTGTTTTCAGATCTGAGGGAGAAGAGGTATGAGACCTCCTCAAATCCAGTTTTGATTTCTTCCTGGAATGTTCACAGGATGGAGCCAAGGAAGTAGATGGAGCAGGAGATTTTGACTCCTTGGATTTTTTTGGGGGAGGACTCAGCCCCTGTAATAGCCTCTCTGAATGAAGAAAGTAACAAACCTTTTAATATTAGCTTATTTTTCCTATCCACCAAAACATGTGGATTAAAATTATGACAAATAGTACATTCTTCTTGAAAGTGTTGAGGGTCCAAACAGTAGACACAGACTGTGAGTGCCCGACAAAGGCATTTTATGTCCACTTGGAACATTTTTTGAAACTGGAAGGCTCTTTCTCAGCCACGGTAATGGTGAAAGAGAAACAGAAGAAGAAAGGAAGCAGCTTTATATAGATATTTTTTGTTTGTTTGTTTTTGTTTTGCTTTGTTTTAGCAGAAAAAGAATAAAAAGGAATAGCAATTACAACAATGGTATTAAGGTTACTCTAACAAGTAGGAAACAGTTAATTTATTTTCCATCTGTCCTTCTAAACTGTGGAAGCCTCCATTTCAGTAATCCAAAACCTGCATACCTGGACATATCGACTGTTAGTTGCCTTATTTTCCAGTTTAAAGGCTAGTAAGAAGAAACATACAATTCTGAAATATAGTTTACTACTTATGTTGGCCAAACATTACTTAATGCAGCAGACTATAGACAGATAATACTTTATCTGTCTAGATCAACCACCAAACAATCCTAATTATTTTAATCTCTCCCCCCACCCCAGTGTACTGAGCACATAGCATCTCTGACGATTCCTGCTGAAAAGTGAAAACAATCTCACTACCAGGGAACTTGTGTATACCTGAGCTATTTGTAATCTTAGTCCTACTCTATTTAATCTTACATTTGTCTCAGTTTTGACCCTTGTGAGTTTATTATTATCATTATCTTAATTGTACACTTCTTACAACTGACTTTGTGATTGTACAGCTTGTATATTTTTATGTATTTTTTGTTTTTTTTGTACTACTTTGTTGTTGTACTGCTTGTTTTTTGTCTTGTTGCTACTGAAGCTTTTCTCCTTGGGTCTCAGCTGAAAATGAGCTTCTGCTCAGTCAGACTAACCCGGTTAACAAATGCCAAATAAATAAATAATAAACTTCTACAGATGAATTTCACTCTGGCTACAGAAGCACAAAAGGAGAAACGTCTTCAGTTAAAACCTATGAAAGGCAGTTTCCAAGAATCAAATTAAACATAAAGAAATATTTTGTTTTCCTTCACTTCTGCATCACTGTGTTCTGTAGTGTTGAATCTGTTCTATGGACACCCCCACCCACGTCTTATACTGCTTAAGGTGAAGCAAAATTAACACTTTAGCATATTTTACTCTAGCAGTGTAAACTTTCCCTGGAAAAAGCAGGCAAAGCCCATAACAATAAAATTAAATGCTATGACTCACATCAAGTAGTTAACAGTTCAAAGACCTTGTGTTTGTATCCATAAACATTATACTTCATTGATTTGGGTGGAAAAACATCTGTGTGGGGAAGGGGACTAACTGCATTCCACTGAAGTACCTGGTTGGCCCTACCCTCATTTCAGTTGCTCTCCAGCAACTATAGTCTTATTTCCAGCCAAACTCATTGCACTACTGCTTGCTGCAGTTAACCTAGGTGCATCATAACAATAATCTAGCAGCTTGTGTTACTGCCTTTAACGTTATCAGGACTTGTCTTACTTCCTGTCTTGCTGCAGTTTTACAGATTGTTTTCCTGGTACTTACTCCACTGAGACTTAGCTTACCTCCTGTCTCGATGCAGTTATACAAATTGTTTTCCTGGTACTTACTCCACTGTGTGTCAACTCGCTCCATTCATCCCTCACTATGCTCAGGCTTCACCCTGCTCCTTACTCTTCCCCCAATACTCACCTATCCTCACAACATCTAAGCTTATACCACTGTTACTCTGTCTCCTAGTCATCCTCCTATCTTGTGCCTAACTGCACTATCCAATCACAAACCATTCTCACTGTACCATCCCCACCTACTTCTAATTCCTTGTTAAATCTCACTTTGCTCCCTCCCCATCAAAACTTACCTTACCTCTCCATACTGCAAGATTTTTATAACACAAACAATGCTGTTCCCCTCCTGTATCTCATCCACCTCTCATTCCTAACATTCCCACCAGCAGTAATAAAAAATAAGCATCACTTAGGCATTATTTCATCCTCACCTATCAACCATCTTCCCACTAGCTACTCAAAAATCTCTTCAAGTTTATTTCCCATAACTCCATTCTACTGTTGTAACACCCAAATATTAAAAATTCCAGTCCCAACATTATACTTCTACCCCTCTCTACTAAAAATGCCATAATAAAAAAAAACATTTTTCTCCACCATACATCAATGTGGTGGAATCCACCCCAACCCAGGTCCAAACCAAACTCCATACCAAACAATACACCCTAAACATTTAAAAATAGTCATTGTAAACCTTAGAAGCATGTGTAACAAAATCACAGATTTTCAAGCCTGGATGACTCAACACAACCCAGATATCCAAGCCACAACAGATGAGATTAAACCTGAACTAAAAGATGCTGAAACACTCCACCCTGGTTATAATATTATTAGGCTCAATAAAACATATAAAAAGCACGTTGAATAGTTATAATCTTCCTAAATATGTTCACTCCCTATACAGGCACAATCCCAAAATTTGGAAAAACAGAAATCCTTATCTTATTCCTAAAACTTAATAGAGCCAAGAATATATGCATTGCTGGGGTAAATATTCCCCTCAGGACAGAACATTACAATAATTGAAAACATGCTATCCTGGACAGCAGATACAAACACAAAAGGAATTATCCTCCTGTGTAACGTAAACATTGATTGGCAGTCTTTACCTGCAAATTCAGCACAAAATAGCATAAACCTCTTTGGATTTACTCAACTTATTAATACACCAACAAGATATGGCAAGATAACTCCCAACATTTTACCTGGACTGGATTCTTGTTACCAACCCATCTAATTTTACCTCCTCAGGTATCGTCTCTGATACGCTAATTGACCATCTGCCAGCTTATACACCCACATGACTATTACACAACTAGCAAAGGAATATAAGCTCAAAACTACCCACAGTCTCTCCATTTTCTCCAAAGAGTCATGAAGCTCTGAAAGTGATGAACTGGTCCACCCTAAAAAGACCCCCTTAAATGAAGCAGTTGAATACTTCAGTGATACATTTATGAATATTCTTAACACCTTAGCCCTACAGCATGCAAAAAGAATTAAAAACAACCATACCCCATGGCTCACCAAGCAATGCAAGCACCTTATGAAAGACAGAGACAAAGCATGGATTAACTGGTAAAATAATAAAAATAACAAAATCAGCAACTATTCAGACAGCTACAAAACCAAGTCAAGAAACAAGTTAATACACATTAAAAAGTCTTATTACACTCAGCTACAAGACAGCCATAAAAACACCCCTAACAAATCTGGTCCTCCATATCCACTCTCATCAACTCGGGTACAAAAACGGATCCCAGCCCATACCTAGACATCCCTACTCTTCAAACAGCTACCTATTTCAATACATATTTCATAGAATGCATATCGAAGTGAATCTCAAATTCACCTAACACACTCCCTTTCATGCAGCCAACTTCCCATACCTTAGATCCTAGCACATCTCCTTCACAAAACTCACCTAACCACAACCTCTCCAATACACACAAAGAACTCCATCCATTTTGCCTTTCAACCAGTTTCTATAACTCTCATAAAAAAGCTGAAACCTTGCTCCTCCTCAGCTGACAACTTGCACTGAAATACCTAAATCTAGCCAAAGATTCAAAAGCACACCCAATCATCATTCTTATTAATATATCAATTACAGAATCCTGTCTCTCTAACTTATGGAAAATGGCACATATTAACTCCCTTACATAAAGGAGGTAATTACACTTAAATTACAAATTTCTGTCCCATAGCCATCAAGTCTCACCTCTCTAAAATCCTTGAAAGATGTATACATCAACAATTTCCCCACTATCTCTTAGAAAATAAGGTACTCACCAATATGCAATATGGAATTCAGCCAGACCACAGCACTTCCACTGCATTACTATCCTTTATAGACACTGTCAATAAAGCATGAAAGTCAAATAAACTTCTGCAATATTTCTAGACCTATAAAAAGCCTTTGACAAAGTATCTCACGCTAAACTCCTCAGTCAGTTTTCTATGCTGAGTCTATCATCTCTGTTTATTCAATTGTTCTCTAGCTACCTTGCCAACAGGCAACAAGCTGTAAATGGCAAAGGTCCATCTCTGCATACCTTACCACTTCCACAGGAGACCCACAAGGATCCATCCTTGGCCCTCTACTATACAATATTTTATCAATAACCTACACTTGTCTTCTTGTGAAGGCACCATGATTCAATATGCAGTTGACTCTACCATCACCTGCTCTTCAAACACCTTAACTCACCTCCAAGAAATCACTCAACAGGCTGTCATCTCCATTGAAACCTGGCTTGCAAAAGCCCACCTCTTTCTCAATGCCCCAAAAAATAAACTCTTCCTCTTTACCCCAAAAACTCACACCCCTAACAAAGCATCTTTCAAAATCATTTCGGCAAATGGCACTCAAACTGAATTAGTTCACCATACCAAACTATTAAGAGTCATAATAGATGATAATCTTAAATATGACCTCCACATCCAAAGCAATATCAAGAAAACACATAAAAAACTAGGCATGCTATACGGAAACAAACATTTTTCTGACCACACTCACAAAGATTACTATAGCCAAAACCTACCTTCTGCCCTTCCTGCTTTACAGAGCCCCAATTTTAACCAATTTACAATCATCCATAAAAACAAACTTGAAATCTGCTACAAAAAAAGTGGCAAATTGGTTACTAATTCATCCTCCTTTACCTATCATTGTAAAGCTCTGCATACCCTTCCAGTATGCTGGCTGGAACTCCCCTTCCAGCTCCCTCACATTCATCTTATAACAATACATAAAATCATAACAAACCATTAGCCTGCCCAGCTCTTACCCCTTTAATCAACATATGTTTAGCTAAAAGAACTCTCAGATCAGAAAACTAACCACTTCTCGCCATTTAAAAAATAAATAAATAAATGCAACCCCTGGACAAAGCCTATATACTCTTACTCAGTAGCAACAAAAATGGAACTTCCTACCTCTAACCACCAGAACTACTTCTCACCTACCCACCTAAAAGAATACTTTATAAAATCATGGACCTGCTCCTGCACCAATCCTGGCTGGACTCGCTCATTATACTTCGCTCCCCCCTCCCCCCTTCAGCTTAAGTCACACCTCATAATCTTCTCCAACCTCCTAATCCACTCCTTTCTTTTGTTTT
Source organism: Protopterus annectens (assembly GCF_019279795.1). Taxonomy (NCBI): domain Eukaryota; kingdom Metazoa; phylum Chordata; order Ceratodontiformes; family Protopteridae; genus Protopterus; species Protopterus annectens. The sequence goes on along the minus strand of NC_056745.1, from coordinate 705,391,132 downwards.
TCCCACTACCTTACCATTTACACTTTCTCTCCGCAGAACTTTCCTCTACCTCCCTACTTATCTAAGCTACCTGAAGACACTCTACCCCGCACTGATCTTATAATTTCCTTTTCTCTCCATTCTTAGTTCCTTCTATAACCTAGGAACACCCTCTCATACAAAGACATCCGTCAATTTTCCCTCACTGTCTCTAATCACATCATCTCTATTATCGGTTTTAAATATCTAATTAGAATGGTCTCAGATCTTATTTATCGCATACTAAGCTATGCAACAAATAATATGACAAATGAGTTTCTTCTTATATATTTTCTCCAATTTATGTTATTGTTTTACAATGTAATGAGAAAAACAAAGACTGATTCTGGAGCTTTTCTCCTCAGAACTCCATTACAAATGGGCACATTTTGGCCAGTTGGAATTTCCTGGCAAACAAATCTCAATTAAATACATAAATAAACAAATAAATAACTAAATAGGATGTATAATGTATGTAAAGAAAAAAACATGTTAATATGTTTTGTTTTCTTTTATGTTAATGCACATTTGCCTGTGTCTTAAGTGATAATATAATAAAGGTGTTTACATTTCACTTTACTTTACACATTTGCAGAAATCATATGGTGCTGTGTTTTAAAGCAACAGTAGCATGGTACTGATTCTTTGACAGCTGCTGGGGGGTGCAGTATAATACAAGCTGTATTCACAGAATATGCTAATGTGCTTGAAAAGGATGAACATGATAAAGCCAACAACTTAACGGTCTTTACTGTTTCATAAGGGGAGCTAGAAAGCAGTATGCAGGGGCTACAGCAACTGTGTGGCAATAATACGCTACTAAAAGAAAAAAAAGATCATTGGGGAGTACCATTCACCAACAAGACCGTCACTGATTAACACTCTCTATTCTGTCATACCTGATAGTCAGTAGTAGTAGTCCAATATAAGCAATAGGAATATTTCAGTTTATTTTACAGGTCTGCAGATATCGTTTGATGCACAGTTTAGTGGGACAGCAACAATGTTTTGATGCCTTGAGAAGTGCTATTTTGTGATGCTAGGTAGGGACAAGTTATAGCAAATATAAGCTAGAACAATACATTTTATTTTGTTTCTAGTTAGCATTTGATGCACTATTTTAAAGCAGTACAGTTTTGATTCTTTCACAAGCACTATTCTATCATACAAATAATAACAAATGATTAACACAAAAGGAAGATTTCACTTAATTTTACATGCCAAGCCTAGTTCTCAAGATCTAATTTGCCTTACTTAGCAGAACAGAATAAAGGTAGTTAGCTGCTTAGTTCAAGATAACTAAGATATACGCAGACTCAATGCTCTGTTTCACCAATGGCCCAACAATGTCCATAGCCAAACAGTGCCACTTTGAGAAGCAGTAAAATCAAAGGATTTTAAAATCTTTGATATGTAGCTGTCTTCTGTCATTCAGGTCACCAAACACAAAAGTTCTCAATTTCTTTTATTATTCTTAAATAATATGGATTGACTTTCACAGCTGGTACGGGGGAGGGGTGAAGTCCTCAGAGACATAGTTTTCACCCTGACTTATTACAGGGGCTACTCCCACGATTAGGCTTGAATAACTCAAGTCTAGCAAAAGAGTCAAGTTAAAGGTTGTACAAATACCTTGAAATTCACCCCAGGCAGGAGCTCAGGGTAAACTTCTTCCAAGCTTGAAATTCTCCCAGAAATGTAGGCCTGAAATGAAACTGAGTCACAGCAAATAAGGGTAATTCCCACCCCAACAGTGCTCAAAAGATCATTAAAACATGGAACTGCTTTTTAAAGAGCAAGGTTCAACCTTACTACCAAGCGAAGACACAGATGTAGACTCCCTTGTACATCCACAAGGAGCTGAGATAGACCCTCCAACAGTCCCTTGAGGTGATTCCCTCAGAGTATTCTCCTACCATTGCTGGCATCTGGATGAGTTTTAGTAATCAAAAAACTACCATAATCATAGTTGAGAATGCAGAACCTTTACTAACAATACTGAGGCTTATGTCTGAATTGTGTGGGCAGTAAAAAAAGAACTGGCAGTTACACAGAGACAGTGTGCTTACAGAGCCGACTCAAAATGACAGAGCATGGGCTATGGTGTGCACATGCATCCCCAAGTGTAAGAAGCTCCAGAAAAATATACCAGTTGCTGAATAGTTGCGAGATTAAACCAAACCACAAGTCTCCCCCAATGTGGGTCCCTTAGTGTTAGGTTATATTATTGTTGCTGCTTCGCACACTACATGCTTCTCAGAATATTATATATTTTGGCATCCTCCAAATGAAACACATACAGGTACCTGTTAGTAAAACTGCTGACAAATACACTTCTGACAAAAAAGTTAACTAGATTACCCACATGGGACTTTTGTTTATCAGTCAGTGGGTAAAATAAACCACTCATCCACTGGATGGCACTAAGAAAACAGATCTCTTTAACTGGTTCTCACTAGTGCTCTGTCTGCAGTGTTGGCATATAAGTGATTAATTACTTACATGCCCTTTAACTTAAGGTGGAGGTTGGTTAATCCTGCTACTCACATTCTATTTAGCTCTTTCTCAAGACTCTAGCAGATTATACTACAAAATCAGAAAGAACCAAAGAAAGATAAATATGCAGTAGAAACCAGCAGACATGGCAGAGACCTGGAAGAGCTTCTAGAAAACACACAGTAGCAAACAAGCAAAGGAAAGTGTCACTTAGCATCAACAAATTGTCCAAACATGTATTTCCTCATAAATGGCTTAGAGCAAATTTAGCCCACATAACCAGATTTTTCTGTGATGACAAACTGTTACCAGCCCTAGATCATGAAGCTATCAGACGATAGTTTTTGCTAAAGCCCTAAAAGACCAGCTAGTTATGTATAGTTAATTCACTCATTTTCCAATTACTCTCTTAATGTGGCACAGGGTCAATGAAAAGCACTCAGTAAACAGAGGGCAGAGAAATTAATCCAGGATAAGATGCCGGTATATTGCAGGTCCTGTGAGAGCAGGAGCATAAGAGCACATACAAATGCTCATACACACCCCTCACACAATTACAGGCAATAGAGGAAATTCCAGTTCACCTACAGAATATCTTTGGGATGTGGGAAGATACAGGACCACCCAGCAAAAGACACAAAGCGGATATGCAGAGTCTGTACAGAGTGTACTTTGGCTAAGAATAAAACTACAGAACCAAGCTCTATGAGGAAGTAATGCTAATCTTTGTACTACTGATTTTTCAGTGTAACCTGCAGGAGTCTTTAGAAAGAAAGAACTAAATATGATGTGGATAGCAGGATTAACCAGATTCCATAAAATTATATAGTTTTTAATCTTCATTTTACCTAATACAGTCATATCTAAATGCATAATCTTGATATCATAATGCCTAATGCCCATAATACATGAAGACAACAATGTCTGGTATAGTCTAAAACATAAGGGTATGGAAAGAGAAGTTTTGAGACTGTGGTGTCTTTTACCATCCCCTCTTCTTCGAGGTGTATTGATCTTGTAGACAGACTATAAGACAAACATCATGAAACATATGAATTGTGATTCCTGTGTTCACAGTTCTGGAGTCAGACTTATTTGGGAATTGACTATCTGTTCTTCACCTCTGTGGCACTGACATCATACTGACATCATACGTTTATTATTTTCCTTGTCATCCATTCAGTTATTCTTTCCTTGTAATCCATGCATTGGACAAGGCAGAAAAGAGGAAAATCCCAGGATGCAAAAAACTCCCTTACTAGCCTCAGTAAGAAACTGAGATGCCTCATAAAATCCTCCAAAGCTAGTTACGAAAATAAAATTGCCAAAGATTCCAAAGACAACCACAAAGCATTCTATAACTATGTCAAGAATCTAAATGGCAATGCTCAGATCTGCTCTGAGCTAAAACAGAATGGCATTAAATATACTGATCTGAAGGATATTGCCAATATCCTGGCAGATCGATTCAGTGCCAACTTCACCCCCCTCTCACCCCCTAAATGGCCCATCTCAATACCGGAAGATTGCCAGATTCCAGTAATAACAGTCACACAGGTGCAAAACGCACTCTCTAAAGCCAAGAATACAGCATCCATGTGACCAGATGACATCCCGGGCTGTGTACTACATGAACTACAATATCAACTGGCACCTCACCTAAGTGTCATGTTTAATCATAGCCTCACCTCAGGTTTCGTGCCCACTGAGTGGCGCAGAGCTACAGTTATCCCAATCCACAAGGGGGGATCCACCTTGGATCCCGGAAACTACCGTCCCATCAGTCTGACAAGCCTTATCTGCAAGGCCATGGAGCGTATTATCATGGAACTTATAAACAAAGACATTGGCAACCTTCAAACACTGGACCCCACCCAGTTTGGGTTTGTGAAGGGCCGATCTTGTCTCCTGAACTTGATTGACTTCTTTGAATCAGTCTCCAGAGCCATGGACAAGGGTAAGGTGGTCCACACAGCCTATCTAGACCTTGCCAAGGCCTTTGACACCATCCCCCACTCTGGAATCATAGATAAACTTACTAAGTTGGGCATTAATCCCTATGTTACCCAATGGGTTGCTAAATGGCTTACTGATAGAACCCACACTGTAAAAGTAGCCGACTCCAAATCCAGCTCCAGACAAGTGACAAGTGGAGTACCTCAGGGTTCAGTCCTGGGGCCGCTCTTGTTTGGCATCTACTTCCCTGAAGTACAGGTCAACACTAAGGGACTCTGGTTAACAAAGTTCGCAGATGACTGCAAACTGGGAGCCATTATTGAATCCCAAATGATGTGGATATTCTACAAAAGGGCTTTACAGAAACAGATGCTTGGTGCCACAGCCATGGGCTCAGGCTAAATGCCAAGAAATGTATAGTTATCCCCTTTGGTAAATAACATGTACCCATGAATTACCACATTGGCAATTGGTGGCAGTACATTAAACACCAAAAGTGTGATGAGAGACTTAGGGACGCAGGTGGACAGTGGTCTCACCTTCGATAACCACATCGCCACAACAGTCAGGAAATCCTTCTGTGTGGCACACCTCATCATTAAAGGCTTTTCACCCAGAAAAAAGGAGGTCATTGTCCCACTGTACTCATCCCTCATTAAATCGATTATAGAGTACAATGCCCCATTTGGTATGTACCTCACAATACATCTGCAACAGCTGGAAAAGCCACATAAATACCTCACTAAAAGAATCATAGGCCTAAAGTAGATGCCCTATGCTGACCATCTAAAAAAACTCCAGCTATACTCTGTGGCATATTGTCTTTTCAGAGGTGATCTCTGCTTAACAAACAAAGCCATGTCAAACCCTGAGCTGTTGGACATGCTCCACTTAAAGAAATCCCAATTCCTCAGAGCCACACACTCCAGAGATCTAAACCTTGTCATCACAATGAACAAAACATGCTGGAGGGATATGTTCCTGACCCAGAGACTCCCCATACTCTGGAATAGACTGCCCATACATGTCAAGCAGAGTGCCTCCTTGGCCTTCTTCAAAAGGAACCTTGACGATTGGATGGGAAATAGGAAAGTCACCCCGGGGATCATGTCAGTCACCCTGCTAGACAGGGGTCCAGGGAAGTAAATATTGTGGGAAGAAATATCCAGGGAATTCTTATGGCTAGGCTTGTATAGGCCCAAGGGTCAATAGCCTAGTACCAACATATGAACCTATGAACAAGCCTAGCCAAGTTCTGCCCTTATTTCCATGATCAGCACCTACTGCCCCAGCCAAGAGGGACACAGGTGGAACCCCTGGGGTGAATTTATGGTTACCCATCCAATCGTCCAGATAGCATTTGAAGAGGGCCAGTGAGGTGCTCTGTTTGACATGAAGTGGGAGTCTGTTCCAAAGGTGTGGTAACCTTTGGGAGACAAATCTGTTTCTCCAGCAGGTTCTATTAATGTCACATACCAGGTTAAGGTCTTTAGAGCTACTACCATTTGACTTGCAGATATGCAACATTTCCAATAAAGCAGGGTCAGAGATTGCCTTATATGCAACGCAGAAATCGCCTCTGACTTGTCTGTATGAAAAAGAATAAAGGGACAGTGATTTCAGATGATCCACAAAGGACAGATGCTTAAAACCTTGAATTTTCCTTGTGAGGAAACTTTGTGGTCTCTCCAATTGCTGCAGGTGTTTAGAAAGGTGCATACCAAAGGGGCATTGTACTCGATTATTGGCCTGATGAGGGAAGAGTACAGGGAGGTTATAACTTTTTTTTTTCTGGAAGCAATGCCCTCACTTATGAGGTAAGCAATACAGAATGCCCTTCTTACCACTGTGGAGACATGGTGCTCAAAGGTAAGGTTGTTGTCAACCTGTGTGCCCATGTCTCTCACCACTGTGCATACCTAGCGTATTGCTATTGATGTGGTAGTTAGCAGGAACATCACTCTTACTGAAAGGGATGATAATACATTTTTTTGCATTGAGTTTAAGGTCATGACTTTTGCACCAATCATTTATTTGTATAAGACCCTCTTGTAGGATGTTGACATCATTTGGAAATTCTATGACCATTCCCAGTTTGCAGTCATCAGAAAACTTTGCATCCACAGACCTTTACTTTTTGCTTGTACATCACAGAAATAGATTCCAAACACTAGAGGTCCAAGGACTGATCACTGTGGAACACCACTGGTTACACATCTGCTGTTGGAGATGGAGTCCTCTATTTTGATTACATGAATTTTATCAGTGAGCCAATTAGCAACCCATCTAATGATATAAGGGTTGACACCTAGCTGGGTGAGGTTGCCAAGGATTCCTGAGAGGGGGATAGTGTCAAAAGCCTTGGCTAAGTCTAGGTAGGCTGTATGCACAGATTTCCCCTCATCCAGGGCCTTGGTTACTGTCTCGAAGAAGTCCACCAGATTTAACAGGCATGATCTCCCTTTGACAAATCCAAACTGAGTAAGGTCAAGTGTTTGGAGATTACCTACATCTTTGTTGATAAGGTCCATGATGATTTGCTCCATGGCCTTGCAGATAAGACTTGTCAGGCTAATAGGTTTATAGTTCCTGGGGTCAGTGGAAGCACCACCTTTGTGCAATGGAGTAACTGTGGCTATTTTCCATTCAGCTGGGATGAAGCCAGTGTTTAGGTTATGATTGAAAAACGTCCCCAATGATGTTACTAATTCTTGTTGGAGCCCATGTAGAATACAGCCTGGGATGTTATCAGGTCCCATAGATGCTGTGTTTTTGGCCTTAGAAAGGGCATTTGCAACTTGTTCTTTAGAGATAATATTATTGTTTAGTCCATTTATGAACATACCAGTAAACAGTAAAACATTCATAAATGGCCTCTTCAAAAATGTCTTGAGAAAACTTCCCTAAGGAAATAGCAATATTTATGCCAACATCTAAAATTTCAATAATCATCATCCAGAAGATAACATTTTAATGTAAAAATGTTTGTATGCTTTTAAAATTCCAGATGGTGGTAGGAGTATAAATAAAGAGATAAACTGCTATTGAAAGAAGATGGTAAGAAGCACTCAAGACAGAATTGTCTTTTATCAGGTCTGACTAAAAGGGGTGACTGCACAACCACAAAAACAAGAGATGTAAAATAAAAACTGAGAAGAATTTCTTACATTATACTACAATCACATAAACTGTTAGAAGATTTCCTTGTCAAATTCCCCTGGGGACTTCTACAAGAAATGACATTCAGTGGCCTTTGGGACATACAGTTTTAGATAGCATCCAAAAAACAACATATAGAGACCTCACGAAAGATCTGCTAGGCGCAACCACAGTCCAAGTAAAATAAAATAAGAATCGCTGCAGATCACCACTGATTGTAAAACATTTAATATTATTAAAAAGACATGCCAACAACAACAATGAATAAAACTAAGGATGAAACTGTCCACTTCTTAAGCGCTTTCGGGTCTTAACCCTTCATCAGATGGATCAACCTTCTGCTTACTAGACTTTAAACATAACAACAGCCAATCACTACTCAATATTGCACCCACTTATTTTTTAAGGCGGGTTTCATAGGAACAACCTCATTGATCCCTGGATATCTATTTGCCATTGACTCTATTATCCACTTGGCTTCCTCTAACTCTGTCTGATTATTTATATCCCCTCCCCTAAAGCTGCTGTTTACCTTCCAGATTACTCTAAACCTAAACTCATGCCCTTCATGTTGATTAATATGTTCAACACAGGGAACATTTACAAGGGTAAATTTTCCTGTGAAAGCCAAGGTATAGTTTATCTGGCTACCTGTCGCCAGTGCCCATTTTTTATATGGGCAAGACAGAACACCCTTTTAAAACAGTGTATATATGAACATCTATATAGTATTTCTAGGAATATTAGTACTAATGCCCTAGCTAGACATATAGCTGAGTTTCAGTCCCATAGTTTTCAATTCATGGTGGTTGACTATGTTGAAAGAAACATTAGAGGTGGTCCATGGGAGCTTAAGCTTGAAGAAAGAGAATTAATGTGGCAGCTCCAGACCAATGCACACACCTATCCTGGACTTAATGAGACATGTTCTATTAAATGTCTTTTAAAGTTAAAAGCACTAGATAGGTAATGTTTGATTTAGTAATGAATCAAGCTCTAGTATGTGTATGTATAGGAATACATAAATTTGATTAAAGTATTTTAAATTATGTTTATTATCATTATTTTGTATATGATCTTCTTAACAGTTTAGATATGATTATTTTAGTAAAAATATATTTTTGCACTATGAATTAGAATTTTAAGAGAGATTCTGGTGTGTTTCTTTAAGTAACAATGAATTTTCTTGTGATTAAGTAATTTATGTAACTAACTGTTAAGACAATGATGCTTTTTAAGCTTTTACATTTTGGGAAATAATGTCTGAAGAAGTGCATTATATATTGGTGTACGAAAGCGCTAACATTAAATTTTGTGTGTGTGGTTTACCATTTTGCCTCAGTTTTTGTTTTTCATCAGTTTGTTTTTAAATGACATCATGCTACCATGTCAACAGCCAGCAAGTACTCCCAATACCATCTACCAGATTATTTTCCTTCATCTCAATAAGTATCAGAAATACCTTTAATCGTAAGCATTTTACCTTATCCCTGACTATAGGTTGCCCCCAACCCTCCCCTGGCCTTCCCCAGTAGAACCACAGCTGACTTGGCTTCATGCAGCCACAACCTTTACTCCATTCCAAGCTCACAAAAACCTTCTACCATCTCTAGCAATACCCTTCCCCAAGTACTCCAGCATTGGTATACAACCACTGACACAGAGATTAAAAGACCGCTCCTCCTGGAAAACACACACACACCTTTCCATCACACAATCTCTTACCTTCCTTACCAATACCTCTGTAGCAAAAATGAACAGCATCAAGAAAAAGGGATATAGACAAACAGTAAGCATGTAGTAATCCCCCAAAACATATTGTTATTTTACTGTACACTGCAGGTAATGTTGGCAATCTCTTTGAACAATAGCTGATGACGTTCATGCACAACACTGAAACCATGGCAGGAATATGTTAAAATATTGCCCATGCCCAACCATGTAACAGAACTGAAGATGTGTTTGGGCTGCTGGCATGTTTTTGTTTCCCTGGATATATCCAGTGGGCCTGTAGAGTACTCCAATGAGATAGCCAGCAAGAAGCTTGTGGTATTTATCATGCTTGATAACATGACTGTAAATAAACACAATCAATATCCTGACCATGTGGCTGCATTACATCATCTGCCAGATAATTCAGCAACAGCAACAGCAGATGACAATGATTATCAAAAGCCAGATGACAGACTCACTTTAAGCCCCTCTCCAGTCACTGACAGGCACAATTTGTTGCAGCACTAGCAAGGAGGCAATTCTGGTTGGCATCTTGTAAACAACATGATAGACATTTGCCAGTGTTACTAAACATGATGGACACAGTCCTCCTATCAGGATATGCTGTTCAGGGGATTGTCTGATCCAAATTGCATCAGACACCACCTTATTACAACACAGGAGGGAAGGTTTTACGGGTCACATTCATCATTATTTGCACTCCGGACCGAAAATACAAATTGGGTAGGGGAAATGCATTAATTGGAAGGAAAGATGGCATCAGGGATCATTTGTTTCTGTGACTAGGAGAGGTGCCACTGTGTGACCTTTACCTAGTGTCACTTTGCTAACAAAAGAGGGCATAGTTTGGGACCTACTTTGTTTTAGGGATCGAGTGTTAGTTTGGGTACTAGACCTGTGTGAGACTCACTACTGAGGGATTCCACTTCTGAAAGTATCTACATTCCAATCACAATAAAGGTGGCAGTCCTGACAGATCCAGACACAGCTGTTGACTGTACCTCCTGCAAAGGCTCATGTGCAGGTCCACCCCATGTCTGTACACTTACCTAGCAAAAGAAAAACACTGTCAGTCTGTGTAGAAATTATTGCACTAGCAATCTTTTTTTTTTAAATGAGAAATATAGGCATACATTTATATAAATGAAAACAAACCATACTGACATATTTTTATTGCAAACATTTTACATTATATACATAGCTCATTCAATTCCTGCCTTCTCGTAAACCTTATTCCTTCTACAAAACATTATTCTGCATGTATTTTCTGACAATTCACATTTTTCTATGTAATACATTCCTACCCTTTTCTAAACATCCCACTTCCAGTTCTTTTATCTGTATTACTACATTCACAACTTCTAGTATGTAGTTTAGACTTTGATTTCCATTTTTCAGTAATTGCTCTTTTGGCAGCCACCAGTATTAAACTCAGCAAGGCCTTATCATGTGTAGGCAATTCCATTTCTGTATCACAGCTCGAAAAAAATTTCCTTAGTTACATCAGTTTGTTCACCTAATATTTCAGATGGGTCTATGTTTGGCTAACAAAAAAAATAAAACATAAACGGTAAAATCTCGAACAGAAAAGATTGAAACAAAAAAGCACCGAACAAGGAAATCAATGAAAATAAATTCATCTAATGGCCATAGCTGCCCAACAACCAGGAAGTAATGCGATGCATATGGTAAGTGAAGGAAACCTTTTAAGTTTGCCCTATTCCAAACTACAGTGCAATCTAGGAGTTGGTATATATAGTTGGGGGATGTGTGGGGGTTGCAGCCTCCCACATTGGGGGTTGTGGGGGTGCAGCCCCCCACCTTGATTGATTTTGTTTGCAATGTTGGCTGACTATGGCCTTTTGATGCATTTCTTTGCAATTATGTCCTTGTTCACTGCTTTTTTGTTTAGCTCTTTTCCATTTGAGATTTAGCCATTCGCATTTTTTTCGGTAGCCGAACATAGACCCATTTCTGACAGAGACAGCTATAGCATGTGACAGCTCTCTGCATCAAGTGCAGTTTCCCTTACACACAAAGACCACAGTCAGTCCGGGGCTGGTTTCTCCCTCTTTCTCCAGATCCCTAGTAAGACTCCTCAATGGCACAGCTATAGAGTTGAGTCCTTAGCCAGGGTTCCAAGCCAAGTCCTCTAACACTCTCTCTGTCCAACAAGTGCTTCAAGTTCCTGCCCAAGTAGCTGACACACTTAGTCGGAGATTTGTTTTTCACATACACACACACACACACACACACACACACACACACACGTACACACACACACACACACACACACACACACACACACACACACACACACACACACAAAATGACCCATTTGTCTATACTGTTTCATATTCTTTTGATTACCCCACCAAAGTACAGTAGAGTACAGTACACACATACATACGTATATATATATATATATATATATATATATATATACACACACACACACACACACACACACACACACACACACACACACACACACACACACACACACATACTTTCCCTTGCTTACCTTACCAGACATTATTTCTGTCTTTATATAGGAAAAAAGGAATTTATCACCCCAAAGAATGGGCTTACCTTCCACTCCACTACCTCCTACTCGCCTACGTGTCCCTCTTGTGTGTTTCCCTCTGTTTGCTCTTACTTTCCTTCCTAATACTCTATACACTGTATGATTTTGGCTACCCCAGAAAGTTTAATTTCAAGTAAACTGTCTGAAGAAAGTTTTGCGACATGTTGTGGTACTTGAATCAGCAATGTGCAAACAATCTAATTAATAGCATATTACAGTAGACTCCTTCTCATCCAGCCTCTCTTTAGCAAGCCATCAAACTTCTGCCATAGCCCTACCAAAAGACAACAGAGAAAAACAACACGTCTGCCAACTCTGGGCTACATAATGACAGACATTTGTGTTTTACACTTCATATTCATTAGAAAAATACATACTAACACAAATCATGTTATTCTAGTTGATTTATAACCTCTATGCTATTTTATATGCTTATACCGTAGTGGTGGTGCTGCGGCAGCATTGTCGCCTCGCAATAAGACGCTGTCCGGTTCGATTCTCAGCTAGAGAGTCTTCTGCATGGAGACATGCGTGAATGGGCATACCTTTGTTGAAGGATGTGCGTCAGGGCTGGTAACTCGGCACGTAAAAATCAACTACCAATCATTAGCGGACCGGAGTTCCGCTGTGGCGGCCCCTAACCGGGAAAAGCCGAAAAGACACAACATGCTATTTTATATGCTTCTTCTGATTAACCAGCCATCCGTTTAACCAGCCTAAGGTCCGGTCCCTGCGAGAACGGATAAGAGGGAGTCTACTGTATTATAAAAGCTTCAGCAAAACTTGACTCCTACATTCGAATTCCTGACTTCATGTAATTTTACACCACCGAAGTTTGATCTCAGCAGACTGCAGGGAAGTTACCTGTAAACTGTATCTTTTTGCTGCTTAAAGCAAAATCCATGCAGTTTGCTACACATGCAACACTTCATATCTAATATGAGTGGCAATAACTAATCAGAAATGTTGGTGATTAGATACACACCTATAACTAGCATTTGTCATGCTGTACAAAATCACTTTCTTGACCAAGCACTGCACAAAAAGTTCTATGAATTCCACCTCATTTCATTTAAAGGCTCAGTGCTGCTTTTCTGCTGTGAGAAACATTTCTGCAGTTTGTTTCACACCCTCCCTCCCTATTGGTATGCTGTCTTATAGTTGGTGGCTTTGCAGTTACCCGCCCCTACTGTAAATTTGATCTGGGACCCTCCTCCCAGTCTAGTGTTATTACCTCATTCTACCAAATACAGGGAGAACATTTGAGAAGACCAATCAGCTTAGTTTCTGCTCCTCCTTTCTCTCTTTCCACTTAAAAAAAAAAAAATTCTAAGCTTGTTTCCTGTCTTTCCTATGGGTAGTCTTGTCTGGATACAGATTTGCTGTGTCCAGGACTATTTGTGGGATTCTAAGCCCCCAAGCCTTTCTGTGTTAGAGGGAAGCCTTCTAGCTTAATTTTGTTTCTTAGAACTAGCCAGTTTTTTTTTGTTTCAGCACTCATCTGTTTCTTTGAGTTCAGCACTTGTTCAGAACTTATTGTAAGCACTAAATAAGCTACAAATTACTACAGCACTCAACTTTCCTCACTGTCTAGAGGAAAACAGTGTCTAGTACTTAACAAATAAGCACCTATCCAGGCATGTCTAAGGGTCAGCTCCCGGTGTTTTCTCCTGTCTACCTGATTAATCTGGGCATCTTGGGGCAATGCAGCAATCGCCTCATGTACACAAACAACCCTCTCCTCCTTCCACCAAACATTACAGCCTGTGAGAGATGCACTTATATAGACAAACTGGAAGCAAAGCTCTCTTCACCTAAGACTGGACTAGACAGTCAAGAGGAGAAGGTAAACACTTGCACCACACCACGCTCAGCACATAGTCCCTCAAAACCTACACCACCAAAACACACACATAAAAACACAAAACACGCACCTACATTTGTGGAGGCTCTCAGTACAAACCTGCCCAAGCAACAGGGACCTCCAAAGCAGAAACACAAGCAACCTCTACCCCCCCAACACACCCCAAATGACATATAGCACACAAACTCAGTGTGCCACTCAACCACAGCCCATAAGGCATAACAACGTACCCAACACTCTAGTCATAGGTGACTCTATAGTCAGGCACACTGATGTTCCACTCACCAGGCTAAACAAGGAGAAAGTTACTGTCAGCTGCCTGTTGGGTGCCAGGATCTGCCACATAATGCATGCTCTCAGATCACTCCACAGCAAGTACAAATATGACTCTGTCGTTGTCCATGTTCGTGTGAATGACCTGAGACATACCTCCCTGGACTACATGAAAAGGGACATGGAGGAGCTGTCCGATCTTGTAGCCCAGGCAGGTATGACCCTAGCCCTGAGTAGCATCCTGCCATCACCCAGAATGATACCACAGTACAAGGACAAAATTTTTGACTTCAACAATTGGCTAAGCTTCTGGTGTCATTCTAAGGGGATCCAGTATCTGTCTGCCTGGGATGACATGATCAACAAACCACGATGCTTTGCCAGAGATGGCCCGCACCTGTCGCCCCTGGGATTCCAGATACTGGCTAAGGCTCTAGCAACCCCTATAGTGCCTTTTTAGGCAAGGTTCAAATGACAAATTCACCACCGTAACAGGTACAAGCAAGAAGAATATGAGGGTATTGCTACTCAATGCTAGAAGTCTAAACTTCAAAATGCACTCACTCGAGGCACTCCTTAAAATGGAGAACATCGACATCTGTGCAGTGACAGAGACCTGGTTCAAGGCTCCAGAGAGTACCCCTGCATTACCAGGCTATAATTCATACCACACCTTTCGGCCACCTAACCTGGACCAAAACACTAAAGGTGGAGGCGTGTCCATATTCATTAAGGATATCCACATCTGCAGGCTAGTTGCTCAGCATAATGCATCTGAGATTATCCAAGTGCAACTAACTCTGGGCAAGACCACAATTCAAATTGTAGCTTGCTACAGATCCCCCACCATGCCCCAGGATTCCCACTCCTCATTTCTTGATAACTGGAAAATATTAGGGTACAACATAACACCCTAATAATGGGCGATTTCAACTACCCCACCATTAACTGGAAAACTACTCATGTACCAACACTTGTGCTCAACGTTTTCTGGAATTCATAAATTCCAATGCTTTGGATCAACTTATCCACACCCCCACCAGGGGCAGCAATAGCCTAGACCTGGTTATTACCAACATGGGCAACTGGTGCTCCACACCAATTCCTCGTTGGTCAGATACAACCACAAGCTAATCACCCTAGACATCCACATCCCTCCCCCACCCCATTAGGTAAACTGCAGTAAATAATTTCTCCAAAGCCAACTTCACGCTTCTTAAGACAGAAGTGGCAAACTTCACGACACCCATGCTGATGGACAATAGAGGTATGACTGCTGAATCCTACACAAATGCACTTTATAAGCACATACACGAGTGCATGAATCATGCAAACCCTAACAGAATCAAGATGCTATCCTCCAAAAAAAGGAGGCCAATCTGGTGGCCCCCTGCCATAAACAAACTCAACAACAGAAGAAAGAAACTGTTGCAAAAAAAGAGTAAAATCCCATGATTGGAGAAACTCCCTGGTCAGCTTCAGTAAGAAGCTGAGATCCCTCATAAAATCCTCCAAAGCTAGTTATGAAAACAAAATCATCACTGACTCTAAAGACGACCACAAAGCATTCTATAGCTATGTCAAGAATCTCAATGGCAACACTCAGATCTGCTGAGTTACAGCACAATGGCACTAAATATACCAGAACCAACTGATATTGCCAACATCCCGGCAGATAGGTTCACTGCTAACTTTACCCCCCTGTCATCCCCTAAAGGGCCCATCTCTATAACAAAAGAATGTAAAGTTCTTGTAATCACAGCTGCACAGGTAAAAAAACAGTATCCAAAGCCAAGAACACAGCATTCATGGGACCTGACAACATCCCAGGCTGTGTTCTACATGAACTACAGAACGAACTGGCACCCCACCTAAGTACCATGTTCAATCATAGCCTCACCTCAGGCTATGTGCTCACTGAATGGCGTACAGTGATGGTTATCCCACTCCACAAAGGGGGAGCCACCACAGACCCCGGAAACTACCGCCCCATTAGCCTGACAAACCTGGTCTGCAAGGCTATGGAACGTATCATCATGGAACTTATAAACAATGACATTGGTAATCTCCAAACTTGGGACTCAACTCAGTTCGTGTTTGTAAAAGGCAGATCATGTCTCCTAAACCTGATAGACTTCTTTGAAGCAGTCATCAAAGCAGTAGATGAGGGTAAGGTGGTTCACACAGCCTATCTAGATCTCGCCAAGGCTTTCGACAACATCCCCCACTATGGAATTATAGATAAACTCACTAAACTAGGTATAAATCCCTATGTCACAAGATGAGTTGCCAACTGGCTCACTGACAGAACCCACACTGTGAAAGTAGCAGACTCCAAATCCGACTTCAGACCAGTGACAAGTGGAGTACCACAGGGTTCTGTCCTGGGTACACTCCTGTTTGGTATCTACTTCTCTGAAGTACAGGCTAACACAGAAGGTCTTTGGCTAATGAAGTTCGCAGATGACTGCAAACTAGGAGCCATAATCAAAACTCCAAAAGATGTGGACATCCTACAAAAGGGCCTCACTGAGACAGATGCCTGGTGTCAAAGCCATGGCCTCAAGCTCAATGCCAAAAAGTGCATTATCACCCCTTTTGGTAAAAACTCTGTACCCATGAACTACCACATAGGTGGTAGTGTACTTAACACCAAAAGTGTGATAACAGACCTTGGGACACAGGTGGACAGTAGTCTCATCTTTGATAATCACATCACCACAGTAGTCAGGAAATCCTTCTACGTGGCACACCTCATCACAAAAGGTTTCTCATCCAGGAAAAAAGAGATCATTGTTCCCCTCTACTCGTCACTCATTAGACCCATTATAGAGTACAATGCCCCTTTTGGTATGTACCTCACAAGACATCTACAACAACTGGAAAGGCCACAGAAATACCTCATAAAGAGGATTATTGGCCTCAAACAGATGCCCTATGCAGACCGTCTCAAAAAACTGCAGCTTTACTCTGTCGCATATCGACTACTCAGAGGCAATCTCTGCCTAACACACAAACCTATGTCAAACCCAGAGCTTTTAGACATGCTCCACTTAAAGAAATCCCAATCCCTACGAGCTACACGCTCTAAGGACCTAAACCTTGTCACCACAATAAACAGAACATGCTGGAGGGACAGATTCCTGTCCCAGAGACTTCCCATACTCTGGAACAAACTATCTAGCTATATCAAACAAAGCTCCTCATTAGCACTCTTCAAGAAAAATCTTGATGATTGGATGGGAGATAGGAAATTCACCCCGGGGATCACTTCTGTGGCTCTGCTCGACAGTGGCACAGGAAAATAATTTTTTTGGGTGGCGAAACCCAGGGTACCTTTTGGCTAGGCTTATATAGGCCCTAGGGCCAGTAGCCTAGTATCTACCTATGAACCTATGAATCTATGAACCATATGTCTGTTAAATCTCATATTCTTTCGGATCACTCCTCTTTAACTTTTTAAGCAAATGATCCAAGTATTTTATATAAAACCATAAAAAATTAACTGCATGACTTTTTAATATCTATACACAACAAATTAAAGAAGAAAATTAGAATCATTCAGCCAAAATGTTTTTTTTTGAACAGTAGTACACATTTAAAAACCACATGATAACCTTTTCACATACTTTTCAAGGAGACTATTAAGAAAAACAAAGAAAATAGCATATCTGGAAGATGCTTTTTAAGTATCCTAAAATGATTTTATACAATAAATCCAAATAAGTATTCAGAGCAAAAGACATATATATGTAGATACAAATACATAATTTGTTATATAAACTACATTAACTTCTGTTTCCTGTACAGGCAAAATGTATCCATCCATCCATCCATCCAGAAAATGTATAAGTATATGCTAATAAGGAGGGTAATTCTTTTTGCCAATGTGTTAGTTAAAGAAGTCATAACTTAAAATTACATGCAAATCTTTGACAGATTTTATAGAATAACATTTACTAAAGGAATTAATAATCCTTCGGAAGACAAAACTCTTTTTTGGATTAATTTTTGACAAAATATGTTCCTTTCCTGATTTACAGTCATACATAAACAAAATTTCAAAAATAATATACCATTTACCATGTAATAATACACCCTGACTACAGCTATAATTAGAGTTCTATGTTTATTTTTCTAATATCCATTCTCTTCTGTTTTTAAACTGTTTCGTCCACTGCATTCAAGTGGTGACTTAGATCCACATTTTAGCTATGCTACAGTTATATTACTTTCCAAGCACAAAAAGGAACCCAAAATTCCTATTACATTGTACTTCACTTTTAAACTCAAGAGTGTAAGATTTCTACAATAACTAATTATAAAATTTAGCAATTACAATTGATCAATTTCCGTTTGGTTTTAGGTCACATAAAAATATGAATACATTTAATACAGGGGTCTGAATGGAGAGATGTTAAAATCAGCTTGCAAAGGAGATTAGTATTGCTGAAACTGAATTCATCCACAGGTCTTGGTAAGTACCTTCACAAGGTGGACCCTGTTTTTACAAAATCTCACAAAGATGACACTGATATATGTACTCTATTTTACATAGCATATATCATGGACAGAAGTAGGTATACAGATAAAAGACAGATGGGTCTACAATTCCCAGGGTAAAAATATGCCCAGTCCTTTTATGCACACTGGTTATGTCACAGCATGATGGAGCAATGAGTCCCCAAATTAAGAAGAAACAGGTGGAGTGGAAGACATCTGAAGAATAAATATGGACATGGAAAAGTAAAAAAGATTTTAATATGGTGCAATATTTATGCAAGGGAGAAAGCAAAACTAATCAATACAAAGACATTTCAAGAGAAGTGCAGGCAAAGGCATCCAGATTTGGAAAATTTCACAATACAAAAAATAAAAAACAATGGCAGAAAGTAGAAAAGAGAATTAGTAATGGATAAGTTAAGAAATATAAACTGAAGTTATGGATAATCTGCAAAGTGAAGGATTTAATATAGAAAATCCAACTCTGGTAATGTCATAGCATAATGGAACAATGAATCCCCAAATTAAGAAGAAACAGGTAGAACGGGAAGCATCTGACCACTTCATCAATGAAGATACTCTGGAGCCTTCAGCAGGAAACCAGTACAAAAGTTCAATTGGACTTGCATAGCAAGGGAAAGAGCAGAAAACAGTGGCAATTCTGACACAGCCAATGTTGTGGTGCAATAGGCCAGTGAGTTCTCATATGAAAGTACAATGGATAGTGCAGCTGATGAGACTATGTCACAGGAAGATGTTCTGGAAATTTCACTAGAATGCCCGCAGGAAATGGAGAACAAAAAATGTGTCCTTATTTTAGAGGAAAATTATATAAGGGAAGAGGTGCTTGATTTATCAGAAATAGATGGACATTTTAAGATTGATGAAAGAAATAGATCACAGAAAGTCAGTAAGACCCAAAACGTTAGAAGACTAATAAAACAAATAAACACAGTAATCAAGACTATTAAAAGAAATGCATGTGATATAATAGAAGTAAACAGGCTATATTGTTATTAATTTAGCTATAAAATACCAGCCAAGAACAGTACCAGGAACCAAAATAATTTGGCCAAAAAGTCAGCCCAGAAGAATTCCAGCACAGAAGGAACACTAAAAGTTGAAAGATTTTATTTGACAGAAATTAAGAGCTTTCATCCCTCAAAATTAGGGACTTCTTCAGAATAAATTTGAATAAATCCAACATCACTTATACAGGTTCAAGGGTGAAAACAATAATTCAGTTATACAACCTTAAGAATCCTTAAAGCACAGATATTAAAATCACTTAAAACAGTTTAAAATGTATAGATCACCTTCCAAAAAATATTTAACAATGAATGGAAATAAAGTAAAATTATAACTGTGTTTGAGTAAATGTTAAAACTTATAGATGTACCCCAGCCAAAGCATTATTTAAAAAAATCATCAAAAATCAAAAGTTTTTAAATATATGTAACATAATGGAGCATTATAAAATATCTTAGAACATTCTAAGTGCACAATTCTCAACATAAATACTAAAACAATTCTCAGGACTTAAAGAGACAGCTATTGCAATAACATGAAAAATCATACTTGAATGAAATAATACTGAATGACACTAAATTAAATATTGGTCATACTATAATCTCATAGCCTTTAGTTTTAATCCACTTGAAACATAAATAGCATAATTTAAGCCAGGCTTATCACTGGCATTAAAACGTAGCTGCCACAAAAGTTCCTTATATTCTAAAATAGTACCCCAAGTACCAACCCCTGGGGCTCTTAGGTACTTGTTCTATAACGAAAAAGTACATGTTATGATTTTCAGCACATTTAACCTTGTGTTTGTATAGTGCATTCACCTCCTTAGTATGTTTGACATCATAAATATGTTCATAAATTCTTTTGCGAAGCACACACTCAGTCTTTCCGATGTAAAAATAAAAACAAGCATCACAAAAAGTTAAATATGTAATACTTATAGTGCTGCAATTATAACTCTGCTGAAATCAGAAAATGTCCAGTACTGGGCAACTTAATAACCTCCCCCCCATAGATCAACTTACTTATAGGCACCACATCATCTGGCGCACTTAACACAACCTCTGTGGGGTTTGTATAGAATGACACTGTTCTCTCAATTTTCTCCTTTAAATTAACATTTCTTCTAAAGGTGATATGGGAAACATCACCCACAATTTCACACAGTGAAGGGTTCTCCTGTAATATTTGCCAATTAGCTTTAAACACCCTTGTAATCATGTTGGTTTCATGAGAATAGCACAAGGTTTCTAGCCAAATTTACCTCAGTTTTTGAGCTTTCTAGCCATCTCATTTGCTAAAATCAAATGAAATTTAGAAGCCCTTCCATTTACAATTTCCTGTTGAACCTCCTTGAGTAGTTGATCAGGGTAGCCTCTATCCAGCAACATTAATTTTAAAAACTCCAATTCGGCTGCTAGATCAGCATCATCTGAAATAATTCTAGCTAACAACACCATTTGACCTTTGACTAAGCTACAGTTTTGCTTAAATGGATGGCAAATTTTAAAGTGCAAATAGCTGTTAGAATATGTGGACTTACGATACAGTTAAGACAAAAATATTTTTGATATTACATCCTTTTCCAGAAGAATACCCAAGTAATTAACCTTGTCAAAGGATAAGTTATACATAAAAGACAAAAAAATTAGTACTGTTCTTCAAATAATCTATAAAGTCCATAAGCTCAAGCTTGCTGCCTTTCCATATAATAAAAATATTATCCAAAAATCTAAAATAGACAACAAGGGTGGTAGAATAGGCACTAGGGAAAATATATTTTTGCTCCCAACAGCACATGATGATGTCTAAATGAAGTAAAGGGATTCCTTGCAATTAACCGTTCCTCTCATCTGAATAATCACAAGTCAAAAAGTAAAGAAATAAAAAATGAAGGAGGTACGGAAACACGACAGCAATACAGCAAGGCTCAATAAAACGTTTTAATATGAATACAGAATTAACAATTTGAATATAAAATCAGTAAGCACTTTCACACTGCAGGAGTGCTTCATCAGACCATAAAACAAAACAAGCAATAACCATTTTTATATAAAACATAATCAAAATTCTACCAATCGCATTCAAATAATCATTTAAACTTTTTAGGAAGGTCACTCCCCATCTATACCAGTCTTAAAGAGATTCCAAAAGTCAATGAAAGAGGAGGTGACTTTAGGAATTATACAGAACAACGTGAACTGTCTTGGATCATTAAGTTACAAGCAGATAGGTTCCCTGGTATTAATGACAGGGTCTCTTTAAGACTGGTATTGAAGGGGAGGGACCTTCCTAAAAAGTTTAAATGATTATTTGAGTGTTACTGGTAGAATTTTGATTATGTTTTATATAAAAATGGTTATTACTTGGTTTTTTTATGGTCTGATGAAGCACTCCTGCAGTGTGAATGCGCTTGCCGATTTTATATTCATATTGTTGATTCTGTATTTGTATTAAAATGTTTTATTGAGCCTTGCTGTATTGCTGATGTGTTTCTGTACCTCTGTAATTTCTTATTTCTTTACTACATGATGACATCTGCATAGAGGGGGCACAAGCAGCACTTTTTGTTTTCACCCTTGAACCTATATAAGTGACATTGGATTTACTCAAATTTATTCTGAAAAAATCCCTAATTTTGAGGGACGAAAGCACTTAATTTCTATCAAATAAAATATTTTGTTTTTTATTGTTCCCCCTGTGCTGGAATTCTTTTGGGCTGACTTTTTGGCCAAGTTATTTTGGTTATTAATTTAGCTGCCCAAAAATACAGGGCAATAAGGGAAAGGAAGGAAGGAAATCAAATACCATAAGGGAAGAAGAAGAGGGTGGTTTGGAAATATTCTCCAAAAATCCATGCAGGATTGCCTTAGCAAAACCTGCTCTAGATCTGAAGATGGAGTCCAATTTATAGTGTTTGGTGAAGGTATGGACAGATGTTCAAGTAGCTGCTTCTACAACAGATGCAGTGTCGAGCCTTATGAAGAAGGCTTATGGCTCTAGTAGAATGGGCTTTAATCTTATTGTCCAGGTGTTTCCCATGGTAGGGAACAGGAGAAGATGGCTTTGGAAATCCAGGTAGAAATAGTCTGCTTTGTCACCGCTTTCTCCAGAGCCCTGGGTGAAAGGACACAAATAACTGATCTGACCTTCTAAGGGATTTGGTCTTATCTAGGTAGAATCCAAGTTGTCTGTGAACATTTAGGGAATGCAGGACTCTCTCACTGTCATTCTCCGGTTGTGGAAAAAAGGTGGGGAGGAGGATACATTGGTTAAGGGACAACTCATTAACCACTATGGGCATGAAGGACAGGTTAGTCCGTAGGGCTACCCTATCCTTGTGGAAGATTAAAAAGGATGGGGTGACCATAAAAGCCTGGAGCTCTGACACTCTCCTGGCCAATGGCAGGGACAACAAAAGCACAGTTTTCCAAGTGCAGTATTTTAAAGAAGCTGTAGCCGCTGGCTCACATGTAGCAACAGTGAGTTTCTCTAACACATAATTCAAGTCCCAGAGTGGTGGCACTGGCTTCCTGGGGGGCCTGAGATGTAGTACTCCCTTCAGGAATAAATTCACTTGAAGTCTAGAAGCAAGTGGAGGGTCAAGAGGCAGACAAGTTGAAATAGCAGCAAGGTGGGCCTTAATAGAAGAATATGCCAATCCTGCCTGCAACAATTCACACAGATAGGAAAGCACTAAGGGGACTTCTCCCTGAAACTGGTCTAGCTGTCTTTTAAGACACCAAATAGAGAACCTTTTCCATTTAGACAGATAGGATCTCCTAGTATCGGGCTTCCTGGCTTCTTGCAGGACATTAAGCATGTCCTCAGTGTAAAGGTGTCTGAAAGGGATCAAAACCCTATCACCCACATAGGTTCAGAGATTCCAAGTGGGGTTTGATTCAGGATCTCTTGTCCTGTGTGAGTAGGTCCTCTCTGGCTTGTGATGAGTGGCCCTGGCTAAATGCAGAAGGTGGGGGAACTAATGCTGTCTTGGCCAGAAGGGAGTCACCAACAAGATTTTTGGTTTGTCCTGCTGAATTTTCAGTAGGACCTTTTGTAAGAGTGGGAAGGGGGGGGTGCGTAGAGAAACATCCCCTTTCATGAGATAGAGAAGGCATCCATCGCCCTTGCTAGAGGGATGGGTGTCCTGGTACAAAACTGAGGAAAGTTGTCTGTTCAGAGAGGAGACAAACAAATCTATTTGTGGTGTACCCAACCTGTGGACTACATCCAGAAACACATCCTTATTTAACATCCACTCGTGGGATGGTGACATGGACTTACTCAATGTGTCTGCCTGTGTGCTCTGAGCTGAGGGAATGTAGACTGTGTGCAGGGTGACCCCATACTGGACTGCCAATTCCCAAGCCTGGAGTGGCAAGTTTGTATAGTAAGTAAGATTTTACCCCCCCCCCCATTTGTTGACATACCAGAGAACAGTAGTGCTGTCTGTGAACAACTTCAGGGCCTCTTGCTTCAGATTGTTTTGGAAGGCCCTCAGTGCAAAGATGAGGGTCCTCATCTCTTTGATGTTGATGTGCTCCCTCTTGAAGGGCATTTTCCATGTGCATTGCACCTTTAAGCTGCCCATAGTAGCCCCCCAACCCAGGTCTGAAGCATCTGTGTACATTTCCTAGACTGGTGTGAGGGGTTGTAAAGGCAATCCTGAGATGAGGGAGACTTCATCTATCCAGCAAAGGATCTCCTTCCTTAGGTATGGTAGGAAGGGAATGGTCCAAGGTTTTGGAGTGTTGGGTCCATGTGGAGTCTTGTGAGTGGTAACACGGGGATACTAGAGGCCATATGCCCCAGAAGTCTGAGACATTTTCTTGCTGTCATAGCAGGGGCATTGAGGACAGACAATACGTATTCCTTTAGGCTTTCCACATTTTGGGGTGAAAGAATGCCCTCATAACATCCATTCTGATTCTGCAGCCCAGGAAAACTTGGTCTTGGGAGGGGTTTAGGTTGGATTTGGGGAAACTGACAGTGAAACAAAGGGACTGCAGAACACCAAATAAGCAGAGATAGTTCTGTAGAGAAGCATAGCAATCTGCCTGGATCAGAGGGTAATTTAGGTATGGCAAAATTTGTATCCCTTGGATCCTGCAATAAGCTATAACTGGAGCCAGACACTGTGAATACCCTTGGAACAGTAGATAGCCCAAAGGATAACACAGAGAACTGAAAATGCAAGGAACCCACAGAGAAGCGCACGTATTTCCTGCATTTGGGCCTTATGGGGATATGAAGATATGCATATTTGATCTCCAATGTGGTCAAAAATGACTGGGGCATTAACAGTGGGAATAGCATCTGGAGCATAAGCAGGCGGAAAGTGGGTACTTGAAGAAAAAGGTTGAGGTGGGATAGATCCAGGATGGGTCTGCATGGGCCATCTTTTCTTGGAACTAGGAAAACTCTGGTGTAAAAGCCCCTTCCCTCTTCTGATGGAGGGACTGTTGCATATTCCCTTGGGAAGGGAGGTTATCCAAGACTGTTTGGAATAAGGGCAGCTAGTCCTTTGGTGGTTGAGGGATGCCTCTTAAGGAGGCGGGATGATCCAAGTTCTATGATGGATGAGACTCACTTGTTTGAGGTAATACTTTTCCTGATGGGAAGACAGTGAGAGAGCCTCTGGGAAAGGGGTATGTTGTCTGGAGGAGGTGAAGGAGAAGGAAGATAGTCACAGAGTACCTGCTTTGTCCTGAAAGGAAGTTTTCTGGGTTGTAGTCTGAGTAGGCCTGGAAGGTGTCTACTGTTTGCTGGAGCTCTTCTTGCCCCTAGTATGAGGAGTAGGAGCAGAATGTTTCCTAATGAATTGTGTCTTAGTGGGGTAATTTCGGTGGAATTTAGGGATTGCTGACTCAAACAAATGCTTCAAATCCTATAATTCTTTTGTCTTTTGTTGAAGGGCTTTGAAGCCCTCTGCCACTTTGATCCAAACAGGGCAGTATTATCCAGGGGGGCATCAAGGAGTTTAGCCATGATATCGTCAAGTTGGGGTTGAAGCCTCAGCCAAGAGTACCTACTCAGCATTGAGACAGAAGGTCCAGATCTGGTTGAGGCCTCTGCATCATCATAACTACATCTGAGTGAGTGTCTTGTTACTTGAAAGGACAGGGAGAACATGTTAGAAATTTGGGACTTAATGGGCGAGTCTGGGAAATCAGCCAAGAGTTTTGAAACCTGAGACAAAATGGCCAAGGAATTCTTAGACATATCAGTCTGGTAGTTGACGGCCGTAAAGGCCAAGGTACCAGAGGTGTTTACCTTTTTCCCATGTGCTCCATAGGTTTACTATCCTTATCTGTTGGAAGGACAGAGGTTGAGGGTAATCATCTGGAAGGTTTATCAACAGAGATCAAAATAGTACCAGGCTCTGCAACAGCACATTTTATTAGAAATGTAGTCCCTTTTGTAACCTTATAAAACATTTCATGGCCTCTACGGGCAGGGGGGTTAGGATTCAGGATTTTTAGAGGCTGCACTGAAAGCATCTAAGAAGGCTGGAAGCACTAGTGAAATGGTAAATGGTGAAGGAGTATCCATTTGTGAATGCTCACAATACCTCTTTTGGACTTCTGTCATCTCAGTAGAGTCCAAAAGTAAGGTCCTCTACAGGGGAATCTGCTACAGTGGAGTCCTCCTCTGGGGAAGAATAACCTAGAGGGGATGGCATTTGGGAAACATAAGAAAGGGAATCCTCAGAAAAGGAATCTTCAGCTTCAGTTGGGAGAGGATCTGAAGTCTGAGGCCTAGGGCTGGAATCAGGAGGGACAGACGGAGGGTGAAGCAGTCATGGAGAGCCTGAGGGCCAAGAAAGCAGTGATGGCAGATGCCCACCTGTCTGGTGGACATTTGCAATAAACTCTATAACATAAAGAAAAAATTGCTGACCAAGACCAAGAAGGAGCAGGTGCATAATTGGAAGCAATGTTTCCTTAGCCTGAACAAGCAAATAAGAGCACTAGTGAAATTCTCCAAAGCAAACTTCAAGTCCAAATTGACCACAACTACTAGAGACAATCATAAGGCCTTCTTCACATATGTCCACAACCTCAAGGAAGCACCCAGATCTGTTCAGAACTGGTGATCAAGGACATCACATATACAAATGCTGTAGATATAGCAAACTTGCTGGCTGACAGATTCAGTGAAAACTTCACCCCTCTGTTCCCCCATCAGTAAATCAGGATATCCCCAGTACCTGCCCCCTTTCCCTTATATTTAGGAACAGGTAATCACTGCTCTCTCACAAGGCAAAAAATACAGCCTCCATGGGACCCAATAACATCCCAGGCTGCATCCTATGTGAAGTCATTCAGGAACTTACAGCACTATTAGGCACCCTATTCAACCAAAGCCTGCTTCATCCCAGCTGAGTAGAAGACCGCCACTGTCATCTCATTGCACAAAGGTGGAGCGTCCACTGATCCGGAATATTATAGACCCTTCAGCCTAACTAGCCTGATCTGCAAAGCCATGGAACGGATTATCGTGGACCTCATTAACAAGGACATTGGCAACCTCCAAACACTTGATTCCACACAGTTTGGCTTTGTCGTCAAGGGGAGGTCATGTCTGCTAAATTTTGTTGACTTCTTTGACACAGTCACTAAAGCCATGGATGAGGGGAAGACAGTGCATACCACCTACCTTCACCTGGCCAAAGCCTTTGACACTACTCCCCATTCTGGCATAATAGATAAACTCCCTCAACTAGGCATCAATCCATATGTTACCAGATGGGTAGTAAACTGGCTCACTGATAGAACCCATTTAGTCAAAATAGTGGGATGCCACCTCAAGCAGTAGACTCGTAACAAGTGGTGTACCCCAGGGTTCGGTCTTGAGGCCTCTGTTATTTGGGATATACTTTTCTGAGGTGCAGGCCAAAACTAGTGGGCTATGGCTGACCAAGTTTGCAGATGCAAGCTGGGTGCTGTCATCAATTCCCTTAGTGATGTGGACATCCTCCAAGAGGGTCTCACTCAGACAGATGACTGGTGCCAGAAACATGGCCTCAAGCTGAATACCAAAAATGCATCATCATCGCCTTTAGGGAGAGTGACGCCCCCACAAATTATCACATTAATAACAATGTCCTAAGCACACAATCAGTCATGAGGGATTTGTGCACCCAAGTTGACAGAACCTGTCTTTTGATCACCATTTTGCTTCCATTCTACGGAAACCTTCTACATGGCCCACCTCATAAGTAAGGGTATTGCATCCATGGACAAGGAGGTCATAACATCCCTGTATTCTTCCCTTATAAGGCCCATTATTGAGTACAATGCCCCTTTCAGCATGTACCTCGCAAAGCACATGCAGCAGCTGGAGAAACCACAGAGGTTCCTCACCAGGAGAATCCAGGGCCTCAAACATCTACCATACACAGATAGGCTAAAAGCCTTATCCCTCTACTCAGTTTCATACAGACTCCTCAGAGGTGACCTCTGTCATACAAGGCAATCACAAACCCCACCTCGATGGGACTGCTGTATATCCACAAGTCAAGCTTCACTCAAGTAACTCGCATGCGTGGCCTCATTCTGGTCTGTGACACCAACAGGAGTTGTTGGCAGGACAGATTTGTGTCCCAGAGATTACTCCATCTATGGAATAGACTCCCTCTCCACATCAAGCAGAGTACCTCTTTACCCCTTTTTAAGCACAACCTGGATAACTAGATGGGAAATCAAATATATACCCCTGGGATTCCACCCATGTCCCTGCTGGACAGGGGCATTGGGTGCTGACTTGTCTAAACATGGGCTAAACTCTTGGCTAGGCTTATAAAGGCCTCAGGGCCAATAGCCTAGTAACCTCCTATGATCCTATGAAGTATTAAAAAGAGAAAACTATAAAGCAATTAAGACAAAAAGTGTCAATGCTATAAGAGTATAGAAGATGGAACAGATCAACAAAAATACTTAAAAAGATAGATGTGATAAAAGTGATGTACAGTATTAGAACAGATCAGGATCTATAGTACACTATTATAGATAACAAACTAAAGATATCAGCACAGGTATAATGCTTAAAAGATATGCAGATAAATATAAAGGCAAAGTACAAAACAATCAATTCATTCATGAACCAAAAAGTTTTATAGAGATTGGGAAACAAAGCAAAAGGAATAGAAACACAACCACAAAAAGAAAAAAATAGATACATTCTGGAGAAATATCTATGAAGACCATGTGGAACATAAAGATGCTGAATGGATAGAAGTAAAAGAAACAGTAAGACATTCAAATATACAGGATATGAAATTGTATGAACTAATGTCCAGAGAAACTGGAACAAAATTAAGAAAAGTTCCTAAATGGAGAACCCCAGGACCAGATGCAGTACCTAACTTCTAGCCAAAAGTATTAACATCTTTATGCAAAGACTTAGCCCTGAGAAAGAACTACTTACACCCGAACAAACATCAACCTGGTTAACAAAAGGAAAAAACAATACAGCTCCTTAAAAGTGAACCTGCAAGCTATCTTAAAAGTTATAGACCAATAACTTCCCTTACAACGATGTATAAATAATATAATGGAATTGATACCGACAGAATTTATAGTTATTCCAAAGAAAACTCAATCATAGCAAAAGAACAAAAGCATAACAAAAGAAAAATCATATGGGAAAAAAAGGATAATTTGATGTTAAATAAAGTCATAATAAAGAACTGTAAAAAGGAGAAGAATCTAAGTAAGGTATTGGCCAGATTACAAAACAGATTATGACAGCATCCCACAGTCTTGGATAAAGGAGTGTTTACAGATGTATAAGATACACCTTACACTGATCAGTTATATTACAGTGACCATTAAACAATGGAAAACTACTTTGCAACTACGGCATGATGCAATACAATTTATTATTCAAGGGATAAAAATTAAAAGGGATATTCCAGGATGATTCTGTCACCACAGTTTTTTGTTTTGCCCTTAACCAGCTAAAGCTGTTTACTTAACAGAGTAGGCCATGGTTACAATTTGGCTCCCAGAAAGCAGCCACGTGTAAAGACTTCTCATCTTCTTTTTGTGGGCAATTTAAAATTGTATAGCTCATCAAATGAGGAGCTAAAAGCAAAATTGTAAGTGGTCAGAATTTTCTCAGATGATATAAGATTGTCATTTCATCTTGATGTGTATAAACATTTTGGAAATTATGAAGATCGACAATAAAACACGAACAAATGTGAACAAAACTCAGTAAGGAATATTTTAGAAGACTAAAATTAATACTGAAAACAGTCCTGACATCTAGGAACAAAGACCAAGCTATAAACCAATTTGCCCTTCCAGGTCTAAATTACAGTTTTGGGGTGATTGACTGGCCCCAAAAGGTAATGGATTGGTTGGACAGGAAAAGAAGATAAATGTTTCGTGCTTATCAAATGTTATATAAAAATCAGTGTATACCAAGATTTTATATTCCTCATTCAGAAGGAGGCACAGGCCTCCTCAAAACTGATTACATGTATAGATCTGCAATTGTAGGACTGTACACATATCTGCTGACCTCACCAAATCCAAGCATAATGAAAGTTTTAAAACATGAGGAGAAGAAGTGCAAGACGACTTCCCTGCTTAGTTTAGCAGAAGCATATCGATGTCAAGTGGGAAATGGAAATCAAACCAGTAAACAAAAATCAGACAGCAACTGAATGTGCCAAAAAAAAACTATATAAGCGGAAGGATCAGATGAGAAGGCAGGAAATGTGGAAAAGGCAAAAATACAGTTTTGCTGACCTCACCAAATCCAAGCATAATGAATGTTTTAAAACATGAGGAGAAGAAGTGTAAGACGACTTCCCTGCTTAGTTTAGCAGAAGCATATCGATGTCAAGTGGGAAATGGAAATCAAACCAGAAGTAGACAAAAATCAGACAGCAACTGAATGTGCCAAAAAAAAACTATATAAGCAGAAGGATCAGATGAGAAGGCAGGAAATGTGGAAAAGGCAAAAATACAGTTGCAGGTACAGAAACTCCTGGAACAACATCATATTGATCAGGCTCTGATGCAGGAATGGTTAAGGAGAAGTGAATTTAAATCAAAAGATTAAAGGTTCATATTGGCAGCCCATGATAGTGGACTACAAACACATTGGTTTACAAAGACCATTGAACATGTGGGAGAAACATACAAATGCAGGTTCTATAAACAGAACTGGAAAGAGTCAAACATCTTGTTGATGAGTAAGATACAGTAATGGCAGAGGGCCTGTAGACTGAAAGACATATTATTTTTATTATTTATTTTATTTTACATTTGCTGACTGGGCTAGTCTAGCTGTATACATGTCCATTTTCAGTAGAGGCCCAGGGAGATGAGCTCCAAACATAAAAAACATTACAAAAATAGAAATTACGAAATAAAATTACATTTATTTATTAGCATTTGTTTACCAGGATTGTCCAAATGGGCACTCGAAGTAAACCCTTCTCAGCTGAGGAAAGGGAGAAAAGCTCCTTAAGGCACAAAATCAAATTACAAATTTTAACAATATGAATATTCACTTTCTACAGACAGTCAAGATACCAGGTTTACAATTTTGCTTAGGCAGTTCAGAAAGAAATAATAAAGATTATCTTAGTTCTCTATTAATGTAGCATAAAATGCAGTTGAGCATCATATTGAGAAATGGACAAATATACAGAGGATTACCAAAGGTAATGGGGAGCATAAGCAGGATATGTAAACTGAAGATTAGGGTGCAGTAAGTACAGATAGTGGAGGAGATCAGGGGAGTACAAACAGATCGGAAGTATGATTAGGGTGTGGTAAGTACAGGTAGTGGAGGAGATCAGAGGAGTACAAACAGATCGGAAGTATGATTAGGGTGTAGTAAGTACAGATAGTGGAGGAGATCAGAGGAGTACAAACAGATCGGAAGTATGATTAGGGTGTAGTAAGTACAGATAGTGGAGGAGATCAGAGGAGTACAAACAGATTGGAAGTATGATTAGGGTGTAGTAAGAAAGTACAGGTAGTGGAGAAGATCAGGGGAGTACAAACAGATTGGAAGTATGATTAGGGTGTAGTAAGTACAGATAGTGGAGGAGATCAGAGGAGTACAAACAGATTGGAAGTATGATTAGGGTGTAGTAAGAAAGTACAGGTAGTGGAGAAGATCAGGGGAGTACAAACAGATTGGAAGTATGATTAGGGTGTAGTAAGAAAGTACAGGTAGTGGAGAAGATCAAGGGAGTACAAACAGATTGGAAGTATGATTAGGGTGTAGTAAGAAAGTACAGGTAGTGGAGAAGATTAGGGGAGTACAAACAGATTGGAAGTATGATTAGGGTGTAGTAAGTGCAGATAGTGGAGGAGATCAGGATAGTACAAACAGATTGGAAGTGTGATTAGGGTGTAGTAAGAAAGTACAGGTAGTGGAGAAGATCAAGGGAGTACAAACAGATTGGAAGTATGATTAGGGTGTAGTAAGAAAGTACAGGTAGTGGAGAAGATCAGGGGAGTACAAACAGATTGGAAGTATGATTAGGGTGTAGTAAGAAAGTACAGGTAGTGGAGAAGATCAAGGGAGTACAAACAGATTGGAAGTATGATTAGGGTGTAGTAAGAAAGTACAGGTAGTGGAGAAGATCAGGGGAGTACAAACAGATTGGAAGTATGATTAGGGTGTAGTAAGAAAGTACAGGTAGTGGAGAAGATCAAGGGAGTACAAACAGATTGGAAGTATGATTAGGGTGTAGTAAGAAAGTACAGATAGTGGAGGAGATCAGGGGAGTACAAACAGATTGGAAGTATGATTAGGGTGTAGTAAGAAAGTACAGGTAGTGGAGAAGATCAAGGGAGTACAAACAGATTGGAAGTATGATTAGGGTGTAGTAAGAAAGTACAGGTAGTGGAGAAGATCAAGGTAGTACAAACAGATTGGAAGTATGATTAGGGTATAGTAAGAAAGTACAGGTAGTGGAGAAGATCAGGGGAGTACAAACAGATTGGAAGTACAATTAGGGTGTAGTAAGAAAGTACAGGTAGTGGAGAAGATCAAGTGAGTACAAACAGATTGGAAGTATGATTAGGGTGTAGTAAGAAAGTACAGGTAGTGGAGAAGATCAAGTGAGTACAAACAGATTGGAAGTATGATTAGGGTGTAGTAAGAAAGTACAGGTAGTGGAGAAGATCAAGGGAGTACAAACAGATTGGAAGTATGATTAGGATGTAGTAAGAAAGTACAGGTAGTGGAGAAGATCAGGGGAGTACAAACAGATTGGAAGTATGATTAGGGTGTAGTAAGAAATTACAGGTAGTGGAGAAGATCAAGGGAGTACAAACAGATTGGAAGTATGATTAGGGTGTAGTAAGAAAGTACAGGTAGTGGAGAAGATCAAGGGAGTACAAACAGATTGAAAGTATGATTAGGGTGTAGTAAGAAAGTACAGGTAGTGGAGAAGATCAGGGGAGTACAAACAGATTGGAAGTATGATTAGGGTGTAGTAAGAAAGTACAGGTAGTGGAGAAGATCAGGGGAGTACAAACAGATTGGAAGTATGATTAGGGTGTAGTAAGAAAGTACAGGTAGTGGAGAAGATCAAGGGAGTACAAACAGATTGGAAGTATGATTAGGGTGTAGTAAGAAAGTACAGGTAGTGGAGAAGATCAGGGAGTACAAACAGATTGGAAGTATGATTAGGGTGTAGTAAGAAAGTACAGGTAGTGGAGAAGATCAAGGGAGTACAAACAGATTGGAAGTATGATTAGGGTGTAGTAAGAAAGTACAGGTAGTGGAGAAGATCAGGGGAGTACAAACAGATTGGAAGTATGATTAGGGTGTAGTAAGAAAGTACAGGTAGTGGAGAAGATCAGGGGAGTACAAACAGATTGGAAGTATGATTAGGGTGTAGTAAGAAAGTACAGGTAGTGGAGAAGATCAAGGGAGTACAAACAGATTGGAAGTATGATTAGGGTGTAGTAAGTACAGATAGTGGAGGAGATCAGGGGAGTACAAACAGATTGGAAGTATGATTAGGGTGTAGTAAGAAAGTACAGGTAGTGGAGAAGATCAAAGGAGTACAAACAGATTGGAAGTATGATTAGGGTGTAGTAAGAAAGTACAGGTAGTGGAGAAGATCAGGGGAGTACAAAGAGAATAGAAGTATGGAAACAGTAGTGAAGCTTGTGTTGATGAAAGGTCAGCCTGGTGTGAGGCATGAAAATAACCAGGAGTCAGTAAGATATTGTTTAAGTTGTATTTTAAGTCACTACTGCTTCCTTATTTGTTCGAGAATTACTAGAAGGGAATTCCACATTTTGGAAGTATGCGGTGGTGGTGCTGCGGTAGCATTGTCACCTCCCAGTTAGACGTTGCCCGTTCGATTCTCAGTTAGAGTGTCTTCTGTGTGGTGACATGCATGAATGGGTGTTCCTTTGTTGAAGGTTGTGCGTTAGGCCCGGCAAGCCAGTACGTAAAAATCTACTGCCAATCATTAGCGGACCTGAGTTCTGCTGTGGCGACCCCTAACCGGGAAAAAGCCAAAAGACACAACAACCTAGAGTATAAGAAATTTCCAAATAAATTGTTAGATTTGATAATTATCAGTAGGAATTGTTCTTTATAATATAGAGGCCTGTTTGGTGTGTAAGGGAGAAGGATAGTGAATAAGAAAAAGCACTTTTTGAGGCTGTTAATACGTTTATGGAAAAGTACTAGCTGGGTGAACTGCAGGAAACAAGGAATCTCTAACCAAGACTGTGGCAAGACTATTGCATTGGGAATTGTGCAAACATTACAATGTTGAAGTAGCTGAGAAGCATTGTAAACACGAGCCAAAAAGCATTATAGACAATGATGAAGTTCATATCACATGGGCTCACCCATTACATTGCTGACAAAAGGCTAGCAGTAGGATAGCTACATTTATTCTGACATCTTCAGATCCTGATATGAAATCATCTTTAGCATCTTTATCTGTTTAAGTTCTCGGGCGGCATTGCTTTAAAGACCTTGCAACCAGTACTAAATCACAGGTAACTTACATTTTTGATAAATTTAGTTTATTATCAATGAATGGCTGGTTTCTAATGTATCCTTGCTGGACTGTATACAAGTCTTAAAAATTAAACTTTTTCCACAGTGTATGTTTTTTCTCAGAAACTCACTGTTACACCTAATCCTGCTTAGCACAGAAATTTAGTACAGTGTGGACTAACTTTGGATGAGGGGATCACCATATTTCCCCAATACTTGATACATATAATATTGCTGCAGATATATGCACTCAATATACATAATTCTTGCAATCAATGTACTTCAGTGTAGCTAAGATATATTTACTGCATCCTTCTATTAAATTATGAGGGAATACAACATATCTGAACAGAGAGAATTAACACAATATCTGTATCTCTAAGGGGAGTTACTAGTAGC
Source organism: Protopterus annectens (assembly GCF_019279795.1). Taxonomy (NCBI): domain Eukaryota; kingdom Metazoa; phylum Chordata; order Ceratodontiformes; family Protopteridae; genus Protopterus; species Protopterus annectens. The sequence continues at coordinate 705,356,105 of NC_056745.1, read as the reverse complement.
TAAAAGTCCATACACCATTAGGGCTTGTAATGTAAAATGAGAAGGCAACAGTAAACATTGAAATGTTGGGAATTAGTGAACTAAAATAGCTAGGATTAGGTCACGTTACATTACATAAATCATCATATTTTCTGTGAACAAGAATTCTGTAGAAGTTGAGTAGCCCACAATGTTGACATTGAGGTATTAAAATAAGTGCTCGGTTATATCCCTAAAATGATACAATAATATCAGACTACAAAGCAAGCCATTCAACATTATAGTGATACAAGTTTATGATCCAGCTAAAGATATCAAAGAGCAAGAATTCAACCAATTTATGAGAATCTGCAGAACCTTCTGGTAACACCAAATAAGGTACCACAACCATCATACTGGAGTGGAATGCTAAAGCTGATAGTCAAATACAAATAGAAAAACGGGCATACTTGCCCTTGAAGAATGAAATAATACGAGGCACAGAATATTAGAATTCTCCTAAGATAATTCGCTAGTCATAGCAAATGATCTCTTTCAAAAGCCTAGGAGATTGCTTTACACATAGATGTCACCAGATGATCAATAAAATGGATTTTGTAGTCAGAGATGGAAGAGCTGTATACAGTTAGTAAAATCAAGACCTGGACTGACCAGCTCAAACCATCAGCTGCATATTGCAAGTTTGGAACTAAATTAAGAAAAAAAGAAAGAACAGCCTCCAGGCCAAATGGATACAAGCTCAGCAATGTTCCAGGTGAATATGTAGTTGAAGTGAAGAAAAGATTCAAGATCCTGTTGATCCGACTTTCTGAAAAACTTCAAACAAAAGTTTATGATACTTTCATGAGATGGCAAAAAATGTTCCAGAAAGATTACGAATGTAAAATAGCTAGCTGTGGAGATTTAGAAGTAGTCAAGGAAAGCGGAAGAGCAAAAAGGCAATGGAGATAGGAAAATACAGCACACTGAATGCAGCTTCACTAACAGCAAGAACAAGTATAGAAGTATACTTAAATGAGCACCACAAATAGAAAAAGAAGACAAGAACAGAAAAGACAAAAGATTTCATTAAGATACTTGGCAATATTAAGGGAAATTTCCAGGTAAAAATGAGCATGATCACAGATAGAGATGTCAAAGGCATTAAAAGGACATGGCTGTAAAATACAGAAGAACCATATAATAACCACCCTAATGTCACTGATCCATGTAATGGTATATTTTCTGATCTAGAGACTCGCATCCTGGAAAGTGAATTTAAATGGGCTATAAGAAGCCTTGCTAACAACAAGGCTGTAAGGAAGTGATGGAATTCCAGCTGAATTACTTCACATCCTGCAAAATGATGCTGTTATGATGTTGTATGGAATTTGGCAACAAATATGGAAAAGACAAAAGTAAGTAGCCACTGCACTAAAAACGGTGAGCTTATATTTCAATCTGAAAAAAGGGCAGATGCTAAACGGTGTTCATGTTGTCAAAAAACTGCACTTGCTTCATATATTAGAAAAGTAATACTCAAGACTCTTCAAGCTAAACCAGCAATATACGGACTTGGAAACAATAGAAAACAGGTAGTCTTAGAAGGGCAAAGGCACCAGAGATCAGATGCCAACATCTGCTGGTCAACAGAAAAAGCAACAAAGTTCAATGAAAAATACTTACTTCTGCCATACTGACTAATCTAAAGTCTTTGGCTGTGTTTATTATAAACTGTAGCACGTTTTTAGATAAAGTGGGATATCAGGTCACCTTACTTCTCAAGTGAAGGATCTAAATGCAGAACAAGAAGCAACATTAAGAACTAAATATGATATACCTGATGGGTTCAAGATTGTGAAAGGAGTGCAGCAAGAATTTATATTGTCGCCAAATTTATTTAATTTATACATTGAATGTATCATATGAAATGAGGGGATACAAAAACACTGGCATTCAAATTACTGGGAGAAATACGTTTATCTTAGATATGCAGATGATACCATTCTGATGGCCGAAAGTATAGAATATTTGAAGATCTTTTTGATGAAGGTAAAAGCAAAAAGTGCAAAAGTAAGCTTGCTGCGCGATGTAAAAAAAGAAAATAAAGTTATGTCATCTAGCCCTACCAGTTCTCAGCAAATAAAGTAGAAAAATAGCAGATTTTATTTTCTTGGTCTAAATGATCTTTGCAGACGGTCTCTGCATATATGAAGTAGAAAGATGCTTGCTTCTGGGAAGGAAAGTTTTGACAAATCTGGGTAAGATTTTAAAAAGCACAGATATCCCATTGTCAACAAAGTTTCATACCGTCAAAACTATAAAGTTTTCCCACGTGTGAGAGCTGGACTATCAGTAAGGCTTTAGAACAGTGGCATTGGAGAAAATTTGAGACTTCTTTGGAATAGAAGATCAACTTGCCCAAAATTTAAGGAAATAAGTCCAGATTATTTAATGGAAGGTCTGATACCAAAACTGAAATTCAACTACTTTGGTTACATAATGCAAAACAGGGTTCAATAGGAAAGACTGAAGGCAAAAAAGAAAAAAGCTGAAGTGGACTGCAGAGGCTAAGATGGAATGGCAGCATTACTGAAATGATATGTAAACCAACAAAGTAGCACTGAGTAAAGAGCCTTCCACCGATAATCAAATCCAATAGTCCAAAAAACAGAGGAGGCTCAAAGATTTTTATTATTTTAATTGGTTGTGTTGAGCCTCCTCTGTTTTTTGGACTATTACTGAAATGATGACTATAAATTTAGAAGAAATTAAACATGCAGTTGTTTACAGACAGACCTGATAGGCCAGATGGGCTAAAAGTTTTTAAAGTCAGGAAGATTTGGAATTTTACTAAACAGCACCAACCACTTGTGTGCCACAAGACTTCATCATTAGGCAGTTCAATAAAGGTTCATGTTGAATGTACATCATGTCTAACACCTCTTTGTTTGATCATCTTGGCTATATGCATGCTTTAATCTGTACATACACTAGGCATACTATATTAAGTAAAAGAGACTTCTGCTGTTTAGGTATTTGTTGTTTGCATTTGACAAACCCTGAAAAAAGTAGCACATATGCATCAAGTCAAACGGTCTTCAAATATCCTAGCTTCAGCTTTATGCCACTGTCAGTAAATATATATATGAGAGAAAGAGACACACACACAGACACAGCACCCAGACAGAAGCTCATAACAATATTTTAATATATGAAGCACACTCCAAAGAAACATATAAACAAACCAGGTTTCCCTCCTCAAAGAGGAGCTTTATCAGTGTTAAGCCCACTGTGTAGCGTTATAACTTTTCTGGCGGGAAATAAAAAATCTTTTTTTTTCTAAGGAATTTAGAAAGACATACACCTCATAATTATTTGACATAAATAATGAAAAATAATAATTATTAAATATTCAGTCATTGAACCCAAATAATGAACACTAGAAACACTAGAATACATTTTTGACGTATACATATGAAATTTGGGTCTATATTAAAACACCGAAACCTTGCTTACACGAATCCCTAAATGCCGACACATAAATAGCAAATCACAAGAACACCGAATGTCCTGAAGCACGAAATTTGAAATATCGAATTGCCATAGTTGGCCATCTCCACCGCCCGTTAAGTGCTACCTACACAAACAAAATAAATAATCCACACTTCCCCACATACCCATATATCCCATATCCCATATCCTAATCAAACATGTACTACACAGAAATGTATCTAACTATAAACAAACAGCACCCAACTATGGGAAAAGTTTAATTTACGTATATATTCAGCTACACAACTATATTATTATATATACACTTAACGTAACCCTACTTCTAACCCTAAAGTGTAGGTTGCATGTATTACTATAAATGCACTTACCTTAACCTGCACCCTAATCCTAAGGTCAGTAACTATTACACATTTATGTTAGGGAGCTATACTGGATAAGGGACAACTATAGCAATTTGATATTTCGAATTTCGCGCTTCAGGACATTCGGTGTTCTTGCGATTCACTATTTATGTGTTAGCATTTAGGGATTTGCGTAAGTGAGGTTTCGGTGTTTTAATATAGACCCAAATTTCATATGTATATGTCAAAAATGTAAATAAGCCATATACTTCCACTTAATTCACTAATACACTGCTGATGTATGGTGGTGCTGCGGTAGCGTTGTCGCCTCACAGTAAGATGTTGTCCTGTTCGATTCTCAGCAAGAGCGTCTTCTGTGTGGAGACATGCGTGAATGGGCATACCTTCGATGAAGGTTGTGCGTCAGGGCCGGCAACTTGGTATGTAAAAATCTACTGCCAATCATTAGCGGCCTGGAGTTTCACTGTGGCGACCCCTAACCGGGAAAAGCCGAAAGACACAACAACACTGCTGATGTATTTAAGAAACTGTTACATATATAATATTACATTTGTGTCTGTCTAAACTAGTATAAACTGTACAGAATTTAAACCAATTCATTTAGACCAATGCCATAAATGGCTCCTACCCTGAAAATCCACCTTGTTTCTTTAATATGTAAAAAACACAGCTTATCATTTTTATCGGGTGAACTGGATTTGACCTTATCAATTTCCACAAAGCTAAACATTGCTTCTTTATGGAATTTTTGATGATGTACTAATGTGCTACATTCTCTAACAACTTAAACATGTTCAATGTCTCCCCAAAATAAAATGTCCCACATTAGCAGGTAGCTAAACAGATAACGCACTCAGTGGACATGTAATAACTCACGAATATCGAAAACCCTGTCTGTATTAACCAAGGAGAAAGACTTGTTTTTTTTTTATAACATACTTACATAAAACAAATTACCACAGGGGTAGCATCAAAACAGTTTAATTCCAAAAAAATCTTGCCTTGAAACTTCAACATATGGATTCTTAAAACTTGAAAAATGACTAGCAATGGTTTTCCCTCTTTTATAGGAATAATAACATTTTGTGGTACTGTATTACTGAAAAACCTATTCCCTCATAATATAAGCCAGTATTTGTCAATGACACCTCTCATCTTAAACAAATTATTCCCAAAAGTGGTAAAAAATTGCAATGTTTCAGAACTCTTAGCCTTCCTCCGTGCCTTATACTGTAATACATTTTGCCTTGTTTGAACATCAGTTCTGTTTCTAACTCCTAAAACATCAGCTTGATTATAACCCCCTTATAACACCTATTGCAAGTATAAGATCCCTGTCATCTCCATTCCTGATCATTGATACAAATATGTACACCTAGCTCTAAGCATCTGGGAATATGATATATTTTTAATTATAAAATAGGGCTGACAGCTGGATGCATGCAACAAAGAATTTTTACTAAAAGGCTTACAATATAAAGTGGTGTTAAAAGAACCATCCAATACCTTTGTCACTGAAAAATCTAAAAATGTAATATTGAATAAATTATACTTGCCCATAAATCTGAGTCCTGTTTTATTATTATTAAAGTAGTAATTAAATAACTTCATCTGCAATTCCAAAACAAAAACCCAGATATCATCTAAAAATATTTCCACATAACCAATTGTGAGCCAAAAGCATCTTTACCCATATCACTAATAAATAATAATTCAAAATAACCAACATATAAATCTGCATAAACAGGTAAATGTAACACATATTGCAGTACCCTGCAACTGTAAAAAACATGTTCCATCAAAATATTTGACATTTATTTCTAAAACAATAGAAATGAGATTTAACTACAATTCACTCATATCCAATCAATATTTCATTGACTGTATCCCCTTAGATTGGGGTATAGATGTATATAAACACTCTCAATATCCAAAATACATACCTATGTTTCACTTAACAACTGGATATCACTCACCAATACCAGAAACTCAATAGTATCTCATAATCTGGACCTAGCATGAACCAAAAGGGGTTTTAAATAGAATTCCAAAAACTGAGAGAGATGGGTTCAGTAAACAAACCCATCCCAGAAACCATCAGTCTACCAGGAACTGGATTAACTTGTTTGTGTATACTAGGTAATCAGTAAATATCCTATTAAGTCAGAGGTTTTAACCACCAATAGATTTCTAATCTCAATGGGTATTACATTATTCAATAACATATTATTTAAAAAGAGAATCCATGTTTTTTTTTAACATACCTGTTGAATCCAGTTCTGTATTTAATGTGTTTGTAACTCAATTAGCCCTTTACAAGCTTCCAAATTTATAGTCCTTTTAGCCCATTACACCACACTTCAACCTTTATCGCCATTGGTCACTACCATATTTTGTTGACTTTTTAAATTCTTCAGAGCAGTTCTTTCATCAGATGTAAGATTGCAACCAATATTCCTACATGTGTGCCCCTGATTAGTATAGAAGTCATGTAAAACGGACTGTTAAAAGTCTTTACTGCTGGCTGGTATGATGGCTGGAAAATGGATTTCTTCAAAACAAGGGACTTACTTACTTCGCTTGAACATTCATCATTTCTAAAAGCATAACAATATTGTAAATTTAAAAGTAGTCTGTAAAAGGATTTGTCTGAACCAAATCAGGTAAACCAATAGAGCTAGGAACAAAATTCAAGCCCTTATCCAGCAAAGCTTGTGTTGCTTCATTAATGTTAAAGCCAGTCAAGTTTATATACAAATGCACACTGCCTACATCTTGGTTAGCATCTCCTGAAAGATTGAAGCAATAACAGCCTCCATTGCTGGGCTTCCACTGTTTACGGTCACCTCATTTACAGGGCTTGGATCTGGGAAAAGACATTGGGTACACTTCCAGTTCAGTCGATATTAGAACATACTGATGACTGAGAAGAAGCTTCAAACTGACACAAAATTGATCTAGGATTGGATCCTTCCATTTTATTTTTTATTTGAACATTAGTTATATTATTGACACCTGCAAAACACAAAGTTTTTCTAAATTTCACTTTTAGAAATGCTTGGCCCGATTCACATGCTTTAAGGTCTTCTTAAACGTTTTAATTTTGTGAGATGCAAGTGCTAAATTTAGTCACTACATTTGACTTGCCAAATATGTAATCAAAGATGAAAACAAATTAAGGTCATGAATAATATTAACTTGAGCAAGATCCCTGTTTACAAGTTCTTTTAGGCTGGTAATACTCTGTTCATAAAGGATCAAACAATTAATGAACATATATAAAGCTACCTTTGTGTATCGCTAGCCATTGTAGCATAAACACTCCACCTTCAGTTCTAACCCCTGGCTGTAAAAGTACTCTGAGATCCCTCAGAGCCATACCTTGCTGTTGATAGGCTTTAAGCAAATTAAGATGCCAAACATGTAATCTTAACTTCTTGGAAAAGGAAGTTAAATCAGCAAACTATTTTTTAACATTAAGTTCCTCGGTATTTAGAGGAATCAAATTCCTTGTCGGGGGGGGGGGTAGTCTATTCTGGTGTGAAAACAATGAAACACTAACTGTATCAGCCTTATCTACAATCATCCCATCCAGAAAAAAAGAAAAATCTAATGAAATGGCCATAATACAAACTTCTTGCTATAAAATAATCAGCTAATCAAACAAAGGTTCAGGGTCAGCACAGACACAATGTATTCCAACAACTAGGTGCATGACCAATGAAATATGAAACTGGGTGCAACATATTCACTATGTAGAGACACAATAGTGCCATTCCCATATAGAAAATCAAAACAATATTTTAATATGTGAATCATACTGCAAAGGAGCATATAAACAATCTAGGTTTCTCTTCTCAAATAAGAGCTTCTTCAATGTTAATTGCACTGTGTTATGTACACAGTTATCTTTATAACTTTTCTGGTGGAAATGACAAATCACACAAAACAGGTTTATACTATTGTTTTAAGTTTTCATTATTTAGGTTCAGTGACTGAATGCTTAATTTATTATTTTACATTATTCATATCAATTAATTATAAGGTGGATGTATTTCTAAAGTATTTATATAAAACAGATTTTTTATTTTCTGCCAGAAGAGTTATAAATGAGACTACATCACACAGTACAATTAACACTGAAGAAGCATCAATTTTAAGAGTGAAACATGGTTTGTTTATTTGTTTCTTTGAAGCATGCTTTGTATATTAAAATATTTGTAACTTCAGTTTGGGTACTGTACTTGTGGCTCTACACAGTGAATATGTGTGTGTGTGTGTGGGGGGGCTATATATATATATATATATATATATATATATATATATATATATATATATATATATATATATATATATACACACACACACACACACACACACACACACACACACACACACATTTTCCAAATAATACTACATAACATTTCTGCACTCCAGCATAAAACCTGAAGGTTTTAACTCACTTTCTCTCCTGTCTCAATCTCAGTCCAAAACAAAATTTACCATAACAGTAGATGTTTGAATGATGGCCTTAGCTATATGGGTTATATCATGCCATAGGTCAGCAGCTCTATCTCAGCTGACTAAAATATAAGATTGGGTAGTGAGCCTTTCAGAGCTTTCCTGCCAACACAGAGAGGAAGGCTGAGCTCTGAAAGGACAATGCAAGGGGTAATAAAAAAAATAAATGTCCACACCCAGACATACAAATGCACCAAAAAATAATGAAGGATGAAGGGAGTGAGCAGCTACTGCAGCAGTGATCATTTTAATATATTTTGTTATGGTAAGTTTACTTTCACAACTTCTGCAATAGCGGTAGCTATATGGGTAGACTACCGTATCTTATAACATTTGTGAGGTGGAAGAGAACAGTCCAGGAGCCCCTGAAGAATGGACCTAGCAAAGCTTGACACAGACATAGAGAAGGAGTGAAGCTTATAGTGCTTTGGAAAAGTAAATAGAGGACCAAGTAGCAGCTTCTAGAATACTTCTACAATCCAGCCTTTTCCAAAAGGCCAGTGATGAAGCCATGGCCTTTGCTAAAGTGGGCACTGACCATTTGGAAATACTCTGTTTTACACAGGTTGTCCCTTCTTACCTTAAGAAATTAACAATTGATCCAAAGATCAGAAAGATTTACTTCTGTCAAGATAGTACTTTATCTATGGATATCCAAGGTACAGTGTAGCCCCCCTCCCTCATTTGTAGGTTCAGGAAAGAAAATGGGGAGATGAATAGCTTGGCTTAAAGTAAACTCAGATACCACTTCAGACTTAAAATAAGGATTATTTCTCAAAAAAAAAACTACCCATGTAAAATAAAATAGGGTTAGCTCATTATGGGAGCTTGCAACTCAAATACTTTTCTTACAGAGGTCAGAGCAATGAGTAAAACTGTTTTCCTTGTCAAGAACCTCAAGTCAGTCAGATTTTCTGGTTCAAATGAAGCAAGTGTTAGCTTCTCTAACACATAATTAAGATCTCAAGGGGGGTCACCGGTCTACTTAGAGGTCTCTTTTGCAAAACCCCCTTCAAAAACATTTTGACAGAATCATGAATCTCTTCAGGAAAAGAGGTATCACTCATTCTTTTACCAGAAACTACATTACAAGAAGGATCAATAGCCTGAATTAAACCCTGAACATTACCCAGTAAACTGCTCCTGTCTAAAGAAATTTGTGAAGGAGTACATACACGCTTAGTTTTCTGTTTCTTTTTGACAGTAAAAAAATGGGGCCAACCATGTTACTATTGGCAGCAACAGCTTCCCCAGGGACTGGCACAATATTATGACATAAGAAGAAAGCCTTCCCTTTTCCCCTGTCCCAGGACCTACAAGAGAGGCTCTCCTTTGCCCACAGAGGGGGGTTCAACAGCTACAGGGGGACATGACTAACCTGCAACTGAGGCAAATTGCTAGCCTGCTGAGCTGGCAACGTTTGTTTGCTTTACTTTTTCTTTTTGTGACTGGAAGGAAGACAGGACATGGGACCAGCAGTTTGTTCCATGGTCAAGCCAAAAATGGTGTTTCATTCCCAGGGATGACAAGCAGCAACTGCTGGTAAAAACTACAACAGAAAAATACTTTAAACACTTTGCCAGCCCTTGAAAAAGTAAAATAAAAACAATTTCTACATAGAAAAAATGATTTTCAGTTACTTTACACAACATTTAACCTTGACAGGAAAAAGAGCTCTCCATTTAGAGGTACAATGTAGTCTCAGAACAATCAGTTAAAACACAAAACTACCAGCTTTAAAATAACTGTCATGAACAGGAAAGTGACAAAATACAAACAATATTTAAAAATAGAAGTTTTTTCCCCAATTTAATTTATCTGTCCAGAAAAGGAACAGCACCAAGCCAAATGACAATTCTCAAAAGCCTCAGAGAAGTGTACTCAGGAAGCTTTGGAAGCTGGCTAGCTCTTATACCCTTGGCAGGATATAACCCATATAGTTAAGGCTACTGCAGCAGTGATCAAAGTGATGAATGTCAACAGTTCTCTGCAAACATTTTTTAAAGAAATGTACACATTAAACAAGTACCCCTACAGTGTGGCAAATATTGAAACAAGACATTTTGCTGAACATTAACTTGATGACGGAAAAAAATCAGATATAAAGTTATATTATTTATCAGAAGCTTCATTATGGATGCCTTACCTTTAGGCTTAGCATAGTTGGGGTTATTAATCAAATAACTGTTATGATACAATGACAGCAGATTAGGTATTAAGCTGTGTTCAAATCCCTGTTCCTCCAGCAAGCTATATACATTTCCAAAATCGTGGGACCTCTTACACTTGTCACCATATCTACAGTTTCCATTGAGAAAGTGCTGACAGATGTGCAGTCTTTGGCATTTTTCAAAAGTACAAGCTTCATCATTTCCATTGCTTTTGTTGTAAAGATGACACGCCTAGAATTGAAGGTAAAATAAGTTTTCGTTAAAACAAACATGCATCAACTCTTACAAAAGAATACTGTTAACACCATTACATATGAAATGCAAAACTGTTCTTCTAAGAAATCATTAATCCTGAACACAGTCTTACTACAGCAGAAAATAAATCCTGTGCATTTTCAACAATGCATACTGTAGGGGTAATTCCCTACACCAGTCATTAGTAATTAATTTTACTTACTACTAAGAAAGCAAAGAGGTGTGCCTTATGTCTGTACAGGGAGAAAAACAAAAACTTTTGCAGGTACCTCAAGAGCTGACCACAGATGATGCATGGAATAGAATTTAGTCGTTTTGGAAACAGAACATGAGCAAGAACAATATGGAATATAGGTACATTGCCCAAGGCAGCTTAGGGTCACATACTTCTCAACCTCTTAGCACGAGAATTACAGACAAAGTCAAAAATAATGGAGAGTGGGGCCCAATAGTCTAAAATTTGGAACAGGTTTTAAATATTGCTTTTATAAACTTGGAAACTTTGAAATATGCAATAACAACAATTTCCTTTAGCACCTATCTTCTGAAGGATGTGAAGTCTCAAACTTGAATGTCTGCCCTTATTTAATTACTGCAATCAAATTTTATGAGCAACAGTCCAAACGTATGAGACAAAAATCTGGACATTGTGCAAAATTTAGGACAGTTGAAAGCAGATAGCAGTTTGGTTTGGGCACAATTCCACTTACTCTGTGTTTTTCTGCTTAATGAGATACTACAAATGGGCATTGCCATTTACTGCAATGTCCCAAGAAGAAAAGTGTAAGCAGTCAGAACAGCAGCTACATGAATAAATAATGCATCTGGCTAACTGGCATTATTATAACACTTTTTCTGAAGAATTTTAAACAACATATACATTTCCATGCTAGAATTTATTGACAAAGTAATATACATATAAACCATAAAGCATATCCATCATGTGCATTTAAAATATGTCTATTAATATACGGTGTAGAAGAGCATTGTGTGTATGGATTTATTACAAAATTCTAGCTAAAATGAATGGCTGTTACTATGCAGTGTAGAGCACCATCAAATGTATGAGCACAGAGATTTATTGCAAACTGCTAGCTAAAGTCAGAGTTACAAGATAGCTGCACGTTGATCAACAGTTTAATTTCAGCCCTCCCAGAGTGAAAACAGAAACAGAGAAAAAAGTACCAGCGAAATTTTAAGCTTGGGTAAAATTCAGTTTCTGACTAGTAAGTACACTCCATGGATGCCAGCAAAGAAGAAATTTGGAGAACCTGGAAGAAAGAAAATCAACCAGAAAACACTGGCTGGGAAGAATGTTGCAGCTGTTCAGCAAAAAGCAGTTCAGCCTTTAAGTATGGTACAAGCGATGGTTTCTGGTAATTTAGAAGAAAAAATACAATGTAGTCAGAGGTGATTAAAATAATTGAAACACTGAAGGAATACATCAACTCAAATAGCAAAAGGATGGAAAAACCAAAATAAACTTTAATGATCTATTCAGATGAACTGATAAACATGCAAAAGTCACAGGATGAAATGAATAAAAGGCTGGATGAGAAATGGTTTCTCAAGAAGAACTGTTTCACAAAATATTAGAGTTGAAAGACAGAATGCATAGAGAAAACCTGAAATATTCTGCTGTACCAGAGAAAGTGGAAGGAATAGACTACATTAATTTTATGAAAGCACAAATAAACAACTGGACTGGTGTTCCATAGTAGGATTTATTAATTGAAAGGCACATCAAGTGCAAGTTCTAAACCTGGCCATGAGAAAGTAGTCAAGACCTATATTAGTAAAAATGCATTCATATCAGCAGAAACAGTTGATCCTCTCAAAACCGTGGCAGAAGGAAAAAGTATTAAAAATTAGAGAAGCAGAGTATTTGTGGAATATGATTATTCACTGTACACCAGACCAAAAAGAAACAAATGTATCCCCGTAATAGGGGATGCTGAGGGGCAGGTGTGAGATTCAAGCTGCTGCATCTAGCTGTCGTCAGAGTATATTTCCTAATGAATAAAAAACATTTGTTGATGCAGAACAAGTTAAGGAAGAAATATTTTTTCCAACAAAAGTGAGCCAGCATGCAGAAGGGGACCGTTTCTTTCATTCTTCAGACAATAAAGCTCATAAAGAGACTTTGCCAGTGAAATATTTTCCAATTTTCCAAAGGAAATTGCTTGAGACACAGAAAAAAGCACAGGAGTTAACTATAAAAATCAGGACTTAGGACTTGAATCAGAGTCTGATGTTGAGAGATGTCACTAGGCTAATAGACCTAGGGCCTTTACAAGCTTATCTGTGTAATAACCTGAGTACCCTTATGCCATAGTTAGATGGTTGCTTTTAGCAAAGCAATTATGTGATCAGCACCAACTGCCCCTGTCCATGAGGGACATAGGTGCCACCCCCAGGGTGAATTTACAGTCACCAATTCAATTGTCAATGTTGCACTTAAATAGGATCAGTGAGGAGCTCTGCTTCACATGGAGTGGGAGCTTATTCAAGAGGCTCAGCAACTGCTGAGAGATATATTTGTCTCTCTAGCATATTCTGTTAATATCACAGGCTAGGATGAGATCTCTGGAGTGACTTATTGTTGTCCCATTTGATTTGCAAATGTGCAGTGTTTCCATTAGTGCAGGGTCCAAGACCGCTCTGTATGCCAGGCACAGGTCATCTCTTAGCAGTATGGATGATAACTGTACATTGACAGGGCTTTCAGTCTTTCCATGTATGTCATGTGTTGGAGGCTCTGGATTTTCATGGTTAGAAATCTTTGTGGTCTCTCCAGTTGCTGCAGGTGTCTGGTGAGGTACATATAGAAGGGAGCATTGTACTCAATTAGTGGTCTGATAAGGATCAAGTACAGTGGAGCTATAACCTCCCTAGTCTTGTGTGCTATGCCCTTATTTGTGAAATGTGCAATGTAGAATACTTTTCTTACCACTACGGACAAATGGTGATCAAAGTTTAGATTGTTATCAACCTGTGTTTCTACATCTCGCACCACTGAATTTGAGCATGGAGGGGTGTTATCTATATCATAATTAGAAAGTTTTAGACCATGTGTTTGGCACCAATCATTTGTCTGTGTCAGCCCTTTCTGTAATATATTAACATCATTAGGGGACTCTATGATTGTGCCCAGTTTACAGTCATCTGCAAACCTGGTAAGCCACAGGCCATCTACCTTCACCTGGGCATCAGAGAAACAGATTCCAAACAGTACAGGGCCCAGCACAGATCCTTCTGGTACCCCACTGGTAACTGGTCTACTGGTGGAAGTGGACTCCCTAACTTTGACAGTGTGTATTCTGTTGCTGACCCAGTTTACTACCCATGTAGTAATGCATGGGTTAATCCCCGGCTGGGAGAGTTTCTCTACGATACCTGAATGTGGGGTTGTGTCAAAGGCCTTGGCTAAATCAAGACAGGTAGTATATACTGTTCTGCCCTCATCCAGGGCTTTGGTGACATTCTCAAAGTCATACACTAGGCTTAGTAAGTAAGATCTACCCTTGACAAAACCAAACTGGGTTGGATTAAGGGTTTGAAGGTCACTTATGTCCTTGTGGATAAGGTCCATGATGATTCTTTCCAAGGTCTTGCAAATAAGGCTGGTTAGGCTTGTGGTCAATAGTTCTCAGAGTTAGTTGATGGATTCTCTTTGTGCAAGCAGATTACTGTTGTTCTTCTCCACTCTGCCAAGACAAAGTCAGTTCTCAGGTTATGTTAAAGACAGTGTCAAGTGGTTCCACTCAGACTTGTTTTAAATTGTTTAGTAAGCAGCTTAGGATGTTATTTGGTCCCATACAGGCCATGTTTTTGTCCTTGGAGAGTGCTTGTATGACCTATACTTTGGAGATACTCTGTAGAGGATTGGTGTCAAGAATGCTTTGGGGTATGTCTGGATGAGTCAGGGGGCGAAGTTATTGCCAAATCTATTGGATAACAGGTTGGCAATTACCTCAGGTTCAGTATGAATAGTACCGTCCACTGTAAGTTCGGCACACAGCTGGGCATTCCCTTTTAGGTTTTGGATGTAACTAAAGAATGCTTTATGATCGTCTTTAGCTGGGGTGCTAATTTAGATTCATAGATAGCCTTAGAAGACTTAACAAGATATCTGATTTGCTTGTTCAAGTTGTGGAGATATTCTTCCAGTGCTGAGTAAGTTTCCTCCTGTTCTTAGACATTAGTTTCTTTCTTTTGTTGTACAGTTTATTTATACATACAGTCTACCAGGGTGGCTTGTTTTTTCAGGAAGACCTCATTTTGTTCCTGTTGGGCACAGCTAAGTCAATGCATTTGTTTAAGTGGCTGCAGAGGGCATTTGTCTAGTCCTCTGCATAGGAATCACTGCTAGCCATATTAGCAGGGGCTCTGAAACTTTTTATACCATCGCTTAGCAGGCAACAGTTTGCTTTGGAGAAATTTTTCATTTTTTTTTTTACTCCTGTGGGGGGTGTCAGGCTTGAGCTTTACTTCAAATGAGACAGATTTGCGGTCTGACCTTACCAACACACAGTGGGTAGTGCAGTGACTACCCCCATGTTGGTGAGCACTAGGTCCAGGACATCTGAGCCCCTTGGTGGGTTGTGGACCAACTTTTCCAGGGCATTTGAATTAAAAAAGTCCAAGAACCTCATAGCAATCATGTTTGTTCTCATGTAAGTCACCAAACTGATGAAAGGATAGTTGAAATCTCTCATGATCTAGATGTATGGCTGTATACCTAGTATCTCTAACAAGTCCAGGTAGGTAGTGTGCTTCACCTACCTCATGGTAGAGAACCTTTAGCTATCAATGATGTGGGAGGGCATTTTAACTGTGGTTAATTGGACCTGGAGTAGCTCAAGAAAGTCATACTGTTTCACCAGTCTTGTGGTGTATTTGGATCTAATGAAGATGGATATACCTTCACCTCTGGTTCTTTCAAGCTGGTTTTGGGGTCTGAACATGTGAAAGGAACTGTATCCATATACGGCCAGGGTGCTCTCAATGGCCTTGAACCACATCTCAGTGACTGCACAAACATCAGCATCTTCCAAGGTGAGGAGTGCTTCCAGGGAGTGCAAATTACTGTTTAAGTTCCTAGCATTACGTAGCATGACCTTTAGTTTGTCTTTAGTGGATTTCTTTACATCAGAAGTTTTGTTGTTTGGACATTGCTTAAAAAGGCACTATGGGGGAGGCAAGCATCTTTGCCAGGATCCAAAAGCCGTGAGGAGATAGGTGGAGGCCATCTCTGGCAAAGTGACCATGTCTCCCCAAGCAGACAAATACTGGATCCTCCTGCAGTAACACCAGAAGCTAAACCAATTAACAATTAACTTTTACTGAGTCGTAAAAAACATGGGTTTTACAGTATAACAAGTGAAGAAAGGCTAGGCAGAAGCAAGTTTGAGTTAGTATAATGCTGTGATTTTGGGCTGTTTCCATACACACTTGAACAGGAGAGGGGGTTACACTGGTGGTGGGGTATAAAAGTGCACTGGTTATATTATATGTAGAATTAAGATGATAATTATTTCCCTAGTTTTACCAAGGGTGGATGTCTAGATTAATGACCTTACCTTAAGCTATAAGCAAGTTTTTATAAGCAATTAAGCTTGAAAAAAATAAGACAAATTGATGAAAGGCATGAAAAATTCTGAGCTTTTTGTGCCTGCAAAGACTTCAACTTGTTTTTTTTTTTTCTATTAGCAAATATTCTAAGTGAGAGACAAGAAGTCTGCAGCTGACGGCAGCCAAGGGAATTCTGTACATTCTGCGTTGACTGAAATTTAAAGATTCCTTCATGCATGTGCAGTTATTAGCTTTTGGTTCTCATTGCTGACTACTTTTTCATGGAGACCAGCTGACTGCAGATGTGAGCAATTAATCTTGAGAGTTCTCGGCATTCTGAAAAGTTTAAAGGTACAATGTTAAGTAGATCAGTAAAAAATAAAATCTGAAATTATGGCAAGTGACTAAGAAGTATCAGCCACTCCAGCAGCCTTAATATTGTTATACATTTAACAGAACAGTGCATAACTTAGTTTTATTTAAAGGAAGATGGTGCTCTTTTCTTAAGGCTAAAAGTTAAAGCTTTCTAAAAGCACATGACTTGTTTTTCACATTTGGGTGGGAAACAGAGATAAAAAAGAACACACAGCAATTTGTGTAAATGGGAACGAAGGCTGTAACGTGCACTTTAGTAAGGGTAACCGTAATTTTAAATTAGGTTATGCTGGTGGGTGCAGCTGTCAAATTGTGGGGGGGGGGGTTGTTCCTATCTAGAGGGTTAACATTATTTCTTGAAATTGAAAGTGTCTGCTCTAAGTTAATGGTGGATGGAAGTGTGCTTTAAATGTATTTAGTTTTTTTTGTCTGAGGGTTTCATTAAAGCAAAAAGACTTGAAGTGTCTGCTCTAAGTTAATGGTGGATGGAAGTGTTCTTAAAATGTAGTTAGTTTTTTTTGTCTGAGGGTTTCATTAAAGAAAAAAGACTTGAAAATGTGACATAGGTTTAAGTGGAGATGAGAAGAAATAACTGCATAAAAGATTGGCCTGCCAAACATTAGTGTATGCATATAAAACAAAAGTAGAAAATATACATTCAAATAAAAAACTGTCATGTATAATAAGTGAAAAAATAGTAATTTATCATAATGGCTAGTCTGTCCATAGTATACTGGAATATAAATGGCATTACAGCTATAGGCAAAAAGGAAAGTGTATTGAATTATGTTAAGAAATGTACAGTGAGAATAGTAATGCTACAGAAGACATGTTTGGAAAGAAATGAGCATGTGAATTTGTCCAAGAAAGGATTTCAGGACAGATATTCAGCAAGATATTGGGAACAAAGAAAAAGGGGAGTAATAATACTGACTGCCAGAGTGACTTCAATAGTGATAGAAGAGGGGGAAAAAGACAATAAAAGTATTTTTGTGCAAGTGAGGGGCTAATGGCAAGGAAGGAAGAGTACACTAGTATGTATTTATATTCCACCAAAAACTGATATTACAAGCTTAAGAACATTTTGGGAGGAATAATCAGCTTTCAGCAAGAAATATTACTTATATGTGGACACGGGAACTTGATTTGCAATCATGAGGATGTATATGGGGAACCTAGAAAGGAAAAAATATAACAAAAGAAGGTTAAATTTCTGAAGAAATTAATGAAAATATCTGTTATGGAAGTTGTAGATTCAGTAGTAGGAGCTCAAAGAGAACTTGCATATTATTCCCCAAAGTACAATAACTGGATTAGACTGGGCATAAATATTTGTCAGGAACATGTGCATTTAATTGAACGCTTCAACAGACATCCAGTAAATATTTAAAAACCGACAGGGGAATTCATTAAAGCCTACATGATTTTATTTTTGTGTCTGCATCACGCCTCAATGCTACACAAGTGCGAATGGTTTTAGTTTCAGTAAGAATCACTTAGCGGTGAGCAAGCACGTGCAAACAAGGAAAGTTCCGTGTAATGCAAATTACCTCATAAGCAGGTGAATCTTAAGGAAATGACACAGGTGGAGCAATCCAACAAGTAGAAAGGTGTCTGTGTAGACCCCGTGTCCATGTCCATAGTATACACAGAAGGAGTCTAAAACATCAGAAATATGGACATAACTCCCCAGGAAATGTTAGAACACATACATATATGCATAAAAGGTACATCATGGATGTCTGAATATGTAAAAATAAATATATTTTTTTAATAATTTTGGCATGTTTGCACTATGCACCTCAGTGCACAAACATGTCTAATTTGAAAAAAAAAAAGGAATAGAAAGCATTTTATAATATTTGTCAGAAATGTATTATAAGACGTTCCATCAGGTCCATACAATGGTGCACTGGTGATGATGCCTAGGTCATACAGCTTTGAACCATGTAGTTACCAGGCTGTCAGCACAAATATGTATGCAAATGAGGTGAATGTGTTGAATCGCTAAAAGGAGCAACCATGTCTGCAGATCCCTTTTGTTTAGGCTCCTACACCATGTTGATATTTACACTAGATGTGGATGCCAGCACAGGGATGTGTCCCATTAGTTTTAGGATTTTTAATTCCTGGTGCATGTGTTTGTGCGGCGCACTGCATAGCTGAGTGTGTTCACATGGAAAGACCACCTATGTCCCAGTGATGACTTAGGGAGCAAGTAATTATAACTGGATATATTCAATTATTGATTACAGCTTTTGTATCAACTATGCTGCATGGTGCAGCACATATCGCCACATTGTGCAATAAAGCAGGGCTATTAAATGATGTTAATTATAATCTAGGCAGGTGAAATGCATAATAATTAGCCAATCACAAATGGTGGACCTACAGCAAACCTGTATAAAATATGCATACACCCTACAATCTGATTTTCCCCTCAATACTCTGAAGCACTGCAGTACTGACTTGGACATTTTAACTGATGAAATAATACTAAACGGCTGCTGCAGCTATTCCACATATGCATGTACTAGAGGCTGAAGTCAGTGCTGCTGGTGCTGCTGACAATAGGCCTAGGCTGAGAAGGAGAGGAGTGTTCAGGCCCAGGGTAACCTTCCAGGAGCTACATGAGCTGGAGATTGCAGAGTATTACTGGGTGGACAGCGACATATTACAAGAACTCACTGAGCTCTGCCACCCTCAACTCAAAGCCAGAGCCAACAGAGGGGAAACCATCCCAGTGGAAACAAAGGTATGTGTAGCCCTTAGGACACTACCTACAGGTAAAGACCGACTGGGGACATGATGGGAGTGTCACAGGCATTTGCATCCAGGATATTCCACCAATTTCTGGATGCTATACTACCACATACCAGTGAGCACATATCATTTCCCCTATCCCCTGAGGTGAGGGCCAGCAATATGCAACAGTTCTACCATGTAGCACACCATCCTAAAGTACTGGGTGGCATATATTGCACTCATGTACACATCAACGCACCACCTGGTGAGCAGGGTAGAATCTACATCAACTTCAAGGGGTACCACTCCATTAACTGCCAGGTCATGTGCAATGCCCAGGGAATTATCCTGAATGTGTGTGCTGGCAGCCCTGGTAGTTATCACAACTCCCATATCTGGCACACATAACAACCGTACCAGATGTTTGCTCAGGAGGACATCCCACATGGCCATTTATTGGAGGATGTTGGCTACGCCCTGGAACCGTGGATGATGACACCCATCAGAAGTGCACACACACCCATAGAAGAATACCAAAGAATACCATAATGAGGCACAAGCACAAATTAGGAACATCATAGAGCATATTTTAGGACTTCTGAAGTCACAGTTCCAGTGCCTTTATATAGCTGGTGGAGCCTTGCAGCATTCTCCAACCACATGTGCACATATATTCACAGAATGTGTTATGCTACACAATTTGATCCTGTGGAAACAGCTGCAGCAGGGTCAGCAGAGTTAAGGGATACACAGCCCACCACCAGTGCCTAGGTCACCACAGCCACAGTCACAGGAGGACTTGGAGGAGGAACCCCCCTGCTGATGTTCCTGTAGGCAGACGTAGGTGTGCTCAGTATGTCCTTGCTTTGGCTAAGAGACAGCACATAGTACATTCGCTGACAACCTAGGAACCTAAAAAGTCCCAAGTATCCAATAAAAGTCCACGTACAGATAAAATGCAGGAACCCACAAGCAAGGTAACACAGAAAAAAGCAATAATATTGCTTCAAAACAGACCACGTATCTCCAAAGATTTAAAACTTTTATTGTACAATTGTGAGCGCTTTCACGATTATCCAAGACCAGTTCATCAGGCAACAATGCAATGCAATGAAACCCAACACTTCTTATACCTCACATTAACATCAATTAATCAATTAAAATAACAAAATTTCCCTCCAAATTTTTTAAAAGAGACATTAGCTAAATTCAATGTTTACTTAGTCTTTTTAATTTTAACACTAGCTTGACAGAAACAAACTCATTCAGGCCAAACTCTTTGTGAGCCACCAATCTAAAAACCCATTGTAGCTCTATATTTTCTGTATATAATGCAACCGACCCTAGTCTATTAGACCCCTGAATAACATAAAGGACCTGAAAAAGAAATTTGTGATCTGGTCCACATTGCAAAGTATGCTTAGCCAGTGCACTATATACAAACTGTTTCTTGTGCAGTAATCATGATCTCTTATTCTTACTTTCAGAGACCGATTGGTTTTCCCTACATAAAAATAACAGCATACACAATGAGCTATGTATACTAGATCAACAGTATTGCAGTCAGCCCAACATCTCAATTCCCATAGCTTGCCAGTGACTGGATGTTTAAAAAACTGGATTCGTCTATAAAGCAACAGAAATTACAGGATCCACACTTATGTGTTCCTGAAAACATGGAGGGAGTCTTATATATTTTTGGATAGCATAAAAGTTGTTTCAAATTTCTTTTATTTTTAAAAACCAATTTAGGTGTGCTTCCTACTATCTTTGAAGTTTCAGAATCAATCAACAAAATAGGCCAGTTATGATGTACCACTCTACTTATGACATCACTGTCACTCAAAAATGATAGTACCATTGGTAACCTATCCCCACAGGCTGGCTCATTCCTCTCATAACCCATTGTTTTATGGGCACTTCCGCTTTCAGAATAAAAAGGCTTTGCTCGTCTATATCATTCTGCAAAAACCTTATTGAATGCTTTGGAAATTTCTAATGCCGAATAACCTCTCTGTATAAATGCATCATTCAAATATTCCACCTCATTCTTAAAATCAAGGTCATTACATGATAAATGTGATACCCTCATCCCTTGGCCTACCATAATATTTGAAAACACATGATTGGGGTGCATACTAGTACGATGGAAAAACGATGGAATATAACATGACTTCCTATGCACTCTAGTAAAAAGTTTACCTTGATGTAACCTCACATTGACATCTAAAAATTCAATACATTGTGGAGACATATTCAGCGTAAATTTCAAAAAATCACTAATTAGATTCAATTCCTCATGGAAATGACACAACTGTTGTGCTGTGCCTCTCCACCCAACAAAAAGGTCATCCACAAAGCGGCGATAAAACGCCACTTTGTCATTAGATAAAATATTCGTACATTCCCACTCTATCATAACAATATTTGCATAAGAATTGGCATAGCTGGTGACCATAGTGACACCAGCTGTTTGCCAATAATATTTATCTGCAAATAAGAACACACTGTGTTCTAAAACCAATTCAAGGAGCATACAAATAAAATCAACTTTTGCAGCTGAAAAGTGCCCACTTCTAAAAATTGCATTCTTTACCATAGAGATACCTTCTTCATTCAGTATACAAGTAAATAATGATACTACATCAAAAGTAGCTAACAGTTTAAAATCACTGCCTCCCTTTTCCTGCGTAAATTCATACAAATCAGTTAAAAAGTGTTCAGTGTCACGCAATATTACTGGACACTGATTCAAAACTATTTTGTGTCAACATGACTTGGCATGGATGGTATAAACACACTCGGTTTTCTAAAATCAACATTATCACTCACATTATCGTTCCCAAACATTAATTTCAAACTAACATTACGTGCAAACAATCTCAACTCTATTAGAAGTTGACTACTGTCAAATTTTGTAGAAGGTATGAAACCCAAACCTTGATTCAATAATGATTGTTCGTCTTCTGTTAAAAAGTATCCAGAAATATTCCAAACTTATCTAAATCTCTTAGGTTCCACATTTTCTTCAGTGTTTGGTTCGTATAAGTAACAGGTGGCTCTTTCAGTTTCTGTGTATTGCATCGTTGGTCTTGCTCTACTGAGTTCATTCTTACCAGACGAATTGTAAGTGGCAACTGCGGAAAAACCTGCTCACATACATTTGTAGAGATGATTTTCCATCGTACCGCATTTGTATTAGAGCCATTAACCACCACACTTGTAAACCTATTAGTTAATTCCACTGAAACTTCCTCACCCATTGGTGTGGAGTATGCTGAAGTAGTTGGCTTCGGTGAGGTCAAATCAGCGGTTCCATGGGATGCCACATCCTCTGATTGACCCAATCATTGTACAGCATTGGTACCTGTTGAGCCTTGATTGGTTGATGCTTCCTGCTGCCTCTCTTGAGCTCTCGGCCATGTAAATACGTGATTATGTGTAAAATCATACAAATCATGACTCAATTTCTTTCTTTTCTGAGTTAACAATCATGCCTCATATTGATTTATTCTCTCAAATAGTTCATTAAAATATACTTCCACATTCTCTTTGCCCAGAAGTTACACCAATGCTCATTGGCTTGACTGTACCTGCTCCACAAGCTCAGTCTCCATAGGTAGAAAAAGTCAATTAAGAGATGCAAGTACGATTTACTTGTCTCTAGATTGAAGCATTGCCACTGTGCCAAAAGTTGTGGATATGTGTTACCATAGGTAGGCATTATCAATACCCGTAGACCCCTCGGAACTACATTCATGCTTATACAAGCATCCAAATGAAACCTTTGACATTGAAGTCTTTTAAAAAGATACATATAATTTTCAATGTTACATTTAATGTCTCAAACTTGTGGTTCTATATCATTGGGATTAATACTGTCCGTACATTCACCAGTCAACTCACCCGACAGCATGGGATTCAATTGACCAGTCATGAACGTTAACAGTCTTGAATTTTGATTAGTGTCCATACCTTCTTTGTTTATAACATTAACTGTGTTACCTGCTGCCATACTGATGTAAATATACTAAAAAGTCCCATGTATCCACTTAAAGTCCATGTACAGATAAAATGCAGGAACCCACAAGCAAGCTAACACAGAAAAAAGCAATAATATTGCTTCAAAACAGACCATGAACCTCCAAAGATTTAAAACTTCTATTGTACAACTGTGAGCGCTTTCATGGCTATCCAAGACCGCTTCATCAGACAACAATGCAATGAAACCCAGCACTTCTTTGACCTCACATTCACATCAATTAGTCAATTAAAATAACAAAATTTCCCTCTAAAAATTTTAAAAGAGACATTAGCTAAATTCACTGTTTACTTAATCTTTTTAATTTTAACACTGGCTTGACAGAAACAAACTCATTCAGGCCAAACTCTTTGTGAGCCGCCATGTGGATCAGATCACAAATTTCTGTTTCAGGTGCTTTTTGTTATGCAGGGGTCTAATAGACTAGGGCCGGTTGCATCGAATACAGAAAATATAGAACTACAATGGATTTTTAGATTGGCAGCTCACAAAGAGTTTGGTCTGAATGAGTCTGTTGCTGTCAATCCAGTGTTAAAATTAAAAAGACTAAGTAAACAGTGAATTTAGCTAATGTCTCTTTTAAAAACTTTGGAGGGAAATTCTGTTATTTTAATTGACTAATTGATGTTAATGTGAGGTATAAGAAGTGTTGGGTTTCATTGCATTGTTGTCTGATGAAGCGGTCTTGGATAACCATGAAAGCGCTCACAATTGTACAATAAAAGTTTTAAATCTTTGGAGATACATGGTCTGTTTTGAAGCAATATTATTGCTTTTTTCTGTGTTACCTTGCTTGTGGGTTCCTGCATTTTATCTGAACCTAGGAACCTAGGCACTGACACCTTACTCCAATTCACATACGGAAATTAAAGTTGATGCCAGGCAACCCACACATTCTGTACCTATATGTGCATTGGCTGTGTACTGCTTGCATCAGACAGAGTCAGACCCAAACTACAGTTGTGTCAACTGCTGCATTTGCAAGGTAAGTCCAGAACCAACACAGTACACATAAGGATTATCATGATATGGCATTGTATGTATGGCTCTGGCACATTATGCAAGTAAATATAGTGGGCTACTTGAACAGAAATTTCATCCACATGTGACTAAAGATACCAATTCCACTATCATGTTTCCATAAGTATTCAGTAGACCTCATGCATGGAATATTCCTGCAGTCCTACCTGAACAGATTACTGGTCCATCCTTGAAGGGAGATTTTAGACATTGGGTTACATGATAGTCAGACTACAGTGTATCCCAGCAAAACATATGGTGTTGTTCCCCCACCCTCAACACAGCAGTGTTCCCTTGTAACTGTTGTAACAGTAACTCATCAATGGTATATGAGCAATTATCTCAGTATCATGACAGTAACATAGAAACTGATCATACATTGTATGTCTTACTTAATGCAGGAATAGCAACATACATATTTATGCAGCTGATTGTGTGATGAGTGACCCGTGTCTGTCAAGCTGCTTCTGTGGCTCAAAGGACAAAGGCAATTATCTTTTGTGATGGTGTTCATGATTCATATCTAGAAGTATCCACTTATTTTGGATGTGAGGTATCCTTATATTGTGTTTTACAGACTGTCATTCTGTGTGTGGCGTAATATTATTAGCCTCTGCACATATTAATTACATCCCACAACCTCAGAAAGTTGTACACAAGTTGAGTGAAGTGCAGTGGTGCAGAAACAGGGACAGATGTCATTCTGCATAATGCACAAAATCTCAGACTTGAGTGCGGGTAGGTGTTGGCTGGAGTCACTTTATAACTATTGAAAATCCCACTGGGCATGCTCATACACTTAGTTAAGCAGAGTGCAATTCTGTTGCCTCTTGCTCAAACTGACTTTTTATACATAGATATGTCTATAGATACATAAATATATGTATACATATCTGTCTGTCAGTATATCTCACCCCCTGTACACACACACACACATATATATATATATATATATATATATATATATATATATATATATATACGCATATACCTGTCTCTCCACATATACCTACATACCACATATACTGCATATGCATACTGCCTACACACACACATACCTCCATTTATATATACATCCCAGTTGGATGTATTGTTCTACAAACCCTGATAATGTTGAGTAAAGCACCACTATGACACATATAGAATGTTGCTCAAAGGACAAAAAGTAAGGCCCCAACACTAAATAATGTACTTACTTACAGCCCCCTGTGCCTGCTGGATGTCACCACTCACACACACACACACACACACACACACACACACACACACACACACACACACACACACACACACCAACAGGTGAATAGGTATTGCAATGTATAATGTTGTCTACACACACACACACACACACACACACACACACACACACATTGACAGGGCACATTGTTGTTGCCCACAGGCTTGCCCATCCAAATGCAAACAGCCACATATGGCCAAATGGCTACTGTAGCCACATAGCTAGGATAAGAAACTGTTATCTCACTGCTAGGCTACTAGATGCAGATAAGAGTAAGAAGCAATGTCACTCTGCAGGTCATACACACTGTTCAACACAAGCCTAGTTTATGTACTCCACAAGTAGTTTGCCTGCAGCCATGCATAAAACAGACTTCAGCCATGGCACTCACAATAACTACTATGATCTGTAGTTTGTAAGACTATATCGGTAGGGGTTTTCATTTCACTCCAGCCCACTTGGTGTCTTTGTGTGTGTGTGTGTGTGTGTGTGTGTGTGTGTGTGTGTGTGTGTGTGTGTGTGTGTGTGTGTGTGTGTGTGTGTTTGCATCTCCTTACAAAATACATATGATCACCACACTGGGTTTTGCTGTATTTTGGCTGTGCCAGGTGATATAAGCCTTCAAATCCCTGACCACAACAAGGTCTGCTTATTCAAATTCCTGACCACAACAAGGCCTGCTGATGTCATCTAGCATAAGAATACCTAAAGAGCTGTTCATAGCAGACTTGAGCTGTGGTGCTTGCATTAAGTACTGTGATCTGTAGTGTATACCCTTAGATAGCTAGGGGTTCTAATCTAATTGCAACCAACTTAGAGTGTGTGTATGTGTGCTGTGTAGTGTTCTGTAAACATGGATTAGTAGTAGTAGTGTTATTCTCATTGTAGCCATGTGTGTGGATGTTAAAGCATTTTACAGCAGCATATGGGATCATAGGATCATTGGACTTTACTAACCCAATGGCCCTAAAGCCTTTACAATCCTAGCCAAATTCTTATCATTATTTACATGTTCAGCACATATTGCCCCTGTCCACGACAGACACAGGCAAAAGCCCTGTGGTAAAATTACAGTCACCCAGCCAATCATACAGACAGCATCTGAAGTGGGCCAATGAGGTGCTCTGTTTGATATTAGCTGGGAGTCTGTTTCAAAGATTTTTTAAGGTCTGGTAGATGTTTCTCTCCCACTACCATGTGTTAGTAATGTCACATACCAGGTTAATGTCCTTACAGAGAGTAATCCATGTACCATTCCACCTACATATCTGCAGCATTTCCAATAAAGCAGGGTCAGATATTGTCCCATATGCAAGGTAAAGATCACCTCTGATTAGTCTTTTTCACACAGGCTACAATGACAGTTATGTCAGATGATCCCCACAGGACAGATACGGATGACCTGAACTTCCCTTGTGAAGAACATTTGTGTTATGTTCAACTACTACTAGTGCTTGTAAAAGTACCTGAAAATAGCCATTGCACTCAAATATAGGCCTGCTGAGGGAATGGTACATAGAAATTATATCTATGTCACTTTAGGTGACAGCGCCCACAGATATGATATGATCAACATATAATTCCCTTCTTACCACAGGTGAGATATTGTGATCTAAGGTAAAGTAGGTGTAAATCTTTGTGGTAAGGCCTGTGTGCCCAAGTCTATCACCCTGAGCATCCATATCAGGTGTTGCTACTGATGTGCTACTTACCAGGCACATTGGTGCCACCAATGGAAATTATACTACATACATATTTGCATGGCGTTTCCAGCCATGAGTATGTCAACAATCATTTGTCCATGAAGACTCTCTTGTAGGACATTGACACAACGGGGAGATTCTATGACTGCCCGCAGTTTGCAGGCATCAGCAACCTTGTCAGCCACAGACATTCATGTTGTGCTTGTACTCTGGATAAATCATTTCCAAGCAGTAGACCCAGGACTGAGCCCTGTGGAACACCCCTGGTTACAGATCAGCTATTGGAGGTGGATTCCCCTATTTTGAGTATGAGCTCTATCAGTGAACCACTTAGTGACCCCTATAATGATATTACTGGTGATGCCTACCACAGTGATTTTGTCAATTATGCCTGAGTGGGGGATAGTGTCACACAGTTGGGCTAAATCCAAGGGAGTTGAATGCACAGATGCCCCCCTTATCCAGGTCCTTGGTGACTGCCTTATACATGTCCACCTAGTTTAAGAGGCAGGATCTTCCTTTCAGAAATCCAAACTGTGTAGGGTTAACTGTTTGTATATTACATATATCTTTGCTGATCAGGCCATGATGATATGCCCCATGGGCTTACAGATATGGCTACTCATGCTAATAGGTCTATGGTTCCCATGTTTGATGGATGCACCACTTCTGTGCAATGGGATAACAGCTGCCATTTCCCACTCACCTGGGATGCAGACAGTGGTTACATTATGATTGCAAGGAGTTCACAATACTGTTAGCAATCCCTGTCGGATCTCATGTAGGGTGCTACCTGGGATGTTAGCAGGTCCAATAGATGCTGTGTTTCCTCCTTAGAGAGGCCATTTATGACCTGCCTTGTAGATACAGAAGGTATGGGACAGTTTGTAGGGAGGTTATGCAGTACGTGTAGTGGAGACAGGGGAGTGAAGTTGTCACAGAACCTGTTGGACAGCAGGGTAGCTATGTGTACAAGCTCATTATATGTGGTATCATTAGGTGCATGTTCACCAACATCTGGGCCTTTCCTCTTAGGTTATAAATGTAACTACACTATTTCTTGCAGCTGTCTTTTGTAGAGAAGGCTAATTTTGTTGCACACTTTCTTTTACAGGATGACACTACAACATTATTTCCCTCTTTTGACTGAGGAGGTTCAGTTTCCATGTTAGGGGGGTCCCTCACTCCAACTGTCACACAGCAATGTCCACCTCTTATTGTCCAGCCTGATAATGGCACTTGTCCACCATGCAGGTTTGCTGTGCCATGAGAGGCTTGTTGTCCTGTCAGGTACAGTTGAGTGTATGCAACTGTAGAGGTATTTGCATAAATCTTCACTGTAAAGCTCAGCATAGTTGCCTGTTCCATCTAAGGAGGAGAGGTGCAGTCAAGCTATTTATACCATCCCATAAAGAGGTTAGAATTTGCTTGGTTGAATTTTATGACTGTAATTGCTCTAGGGGTGGGGTTCAGGTGTGATACGTACTGTTAATGAGACTGATTTCTGGCCAGATCTCACCAGGGAAGACCTCACAGTGGAGATGCTATATTGGTCACCCATGTTGGTAGGCACCTGATGCAGTCCATTGTCATGACACAGGTTCAGGGCATTATAGTTAAGGATGTGAACTAACCTTTGGCAAAGTGAGATTCAGCATTATTAGCCAACACAAATGGTGGTCAGGTAAAGTCACCCCAAACTATGGTGTTGTGATGTATCTTGATAGACACAAGTAGATTCAAATAAGCACAACAGGTGTCTTGAGTCATGCATGTTTCTTCTGTAGCTGGCAATGGCTTGACTAGGTGCACTTCCAGCAATGAATATCACTTGCAGTGTTCCCAGGGAATCACACTATGTACCCAATCTGGATGTGTATCTGTCTTTAATGAGTATGTATACACCACCTGCGTTACCTTGCACACTGTCAGTTTGAAGTCTGAGTATGTGGAAGGAAATGTAGACTGGTATGTTTGTGGTGCTGTCCACAGCCTTCAACCAGGTGTCTGTGACTGTGCAAATGTCTGCATATTCCAAGGTGGGGACACCTTCCAGTAAGTGTAGTTCATTGTTGGTATTCCTAGAATGCAGCAGCATAACTGTGATGTTGTTTGAAGTTGATGTTTTCTCACTGGAAAGTTTTTCCTGGAGATACCACTTATAGAATGCACTATGGGGATGTCAACAGCCTGGTTCAGGACACTTATGTAATGGGCATAGGGAAATTGTAGATAGTTCATCTCCCACACCACAGCTTATAAATGTCTCACCTCCCAAAATCCTGCTTACACTTATCATGGATATCAGACCTTATCAGAGATTAGTGATGCATGATTAGGCTGAAAGAAGCCATTGTTCTTGTTAGCATATTGTACACATATGAATCTATGGAGCCATGCACCTATACCGCTTCACCTTTCTGAAGACATTTTTCTTCTGTGCTTAAATTCCATCCTGTATTCTGACATCTATGCATTTATTGTACCTATGTACACATAGGTGTGTCCTACACAACCTGAAACTGAAACATAAACAGTTCAATGAGACACCTTTCATTGGGAAAGTATACAGTCATTACAATACTATCCAACATAATGTACACAAAATAATGTGGTTTACACATTACACATGGCAGCATACAATTTCTATCCGTGACCAGTACAAGTGGCATGTCAAAGGCAACAGTGGATAAAAAATACATAGTAATTTATATAGTCATTCTATGCATCAGACACATAGCTTCATTTCCCTGCATGGATGACAGGGATGTGGCACAAATATTATTACCTGCACAGGGAGTTTTGTGGGATCCAGGAGGCCTAGGCTGGCCCAATAGGTTGGCAAACGTGTGTGTGTGAGTCATGAAGGGAAGCACGGAAGATGGACTATGGAAATGTGGCGGGCATGTCGGTAGATCACTTGATTGTGGCAGAGGTGTGCGAGTGTCTGCATGAACACAGTCAAGCTCTGTGCTAGCACTATATGTCTGTATGTTGGAAAGCTGTGAGCCGTGCATGGTAGAGCTGACAGTTCACTGTTTCTACCCCCAAATATGGAAACTGGCTCTGCCTGGAGTTGCACTGGCAACTCAATGCCAAAGTCAGAATTGGGGCTAGTACCTGAGGGTGTCTGTTGTCTGCTGGGACTGTGTCCTCCATGGGAATGCACAGGACCAAAAGCCCATGGCCTGCCATGTTTTGGTGTGGACAGCACACTTCCCTCTGGAGTGCTGGATGTACTGCCACTATGGAAGCATGATTGTGCATGGCCATGTGGAAACTCAGCTGATGTTATATCCATGGGTCCAATGCTCAACTCCAACCAGACATTCCAACACAGACAATGTGTGTCTCAAGACAGATAGTGTGTGATCTGTCTCAGACCACCGTCTTACTACTGCGTCAGTCAACTGATCCAGAGTATCAGCCATGTGGTGGAGGCAGTCACGGATGTCAGACTGTGCTGCATCCATAACCCTGAGCATTCATCTGGAGTTCCTTTCAAAATGTGCCTGTGCTCCCATGATAGCCCTAATCATATGTCAAGTGACATGTGATGAGACACCTGCAACAGGTGGTGGAGGGACAGTAGGCCTCCTATGAGCACCCCTATTGATCCGCCTGTGTGGAACCCCACCAGCTCTTTAGCTATGGCCAGTATCAACACTCACTGCAGCCACAGTAGCCATACTTTCCTATTCAATGTCCCCACTCTCCGACTATCCAATATCTCTAGCCTCAGGGGACTAGGTATACGTAGGCATACCGACTGTGTATGTTGATAATGAGGGCAAAAGAGGGATGTCACCCTCTGTGACAGATTCAGCCCCTGCAACCCCAACCTGTGCCTCACTTTGGCATCCATCATCATCAGAGTCTGAAGAGACACTGACATCAGGTTGTGAAGGGGACAGAGACCAATCCCCTTGATCACTTGTGATAAAAAGGGAAAAGCAGTACATTAATACATGTACTACTGTGCACTGCAGTACTATGTTGCAATATATGTTAAGTGGCATACACTGCTGTCACTATTACAGACTTGTTCAACCCCCAACCTTGTATAGTAGGATATGAGGACATTCTTTTCTATCAAACATCTGTAGTTATTGTAAATAAAAGCTCTTTACACAGGAATCTCATGACAAACAATGATGTATACTGTTGACATTTGGTAGAACTCTGCAAAGTTAGCACATATGACAGTCTGTAATATCTGACAATACTGTGAAATCTATCAGTATACTCACACCTACATGGCATAGGTAAGAGTCTACATTGTGTACAGTCAGAAAATATCTGTGCAGTTGGGAATCATGTGGACAATACATCAATCCAGCTAGCAGGCCTGGGATGACAATTTAGCAAATACATTGCACTAAATCTACATCTCTAATAAAACAGTGTTGTGCTTACCAGGAGCAGGCACACAGCCCCTTCTGCTTCCTGAAGGTCCTGTGAAACTTTGAAGGAGAGGTAATGTAAACACCACCACAGGTGGCACTATAACAGGGTAATATGTCCACAGATTCCACATTTACAGTAGCTATTACTTTAACTGCTATGTTGTTCACAATGCGAGTGTGACGCCCATGCCCTGGCCCAGCAATCAAGGAGCCTCAATCCTCACCACTAACACCAGAGAGGGCGTCTCATATATGAGGAAAGGATAACAAATACACACAGTAAAGTGCAATTTCCCTTAAGAGCACACAGAGATCACAGTCAGTTTGGGGCTGGTCGCTCCCTTGCTCTCCAGGTCCCCAGTATGACTCCCCACTGGCACAGCTATAGGGTCCAGATCTCAGCCTAGTGGGCAAGCTAAAACCTCTAGCACCCTCTTTGTCCAACCAGTGCTTCATGTCCCTGCCCAAGTAGCTGACACACACATACTTTGAGATAAGAGTTTACACAACCACACAGACACTTCTGGGGAAGGCTGGCACAGGTTCTCCAGCTGTGCCCCTTTTACCCAGGCTATACAGTAGTAATTACTGCCACCACCCAGCTAATATTATCAGCTACCCAAAGGTCCTTAAAAGGGTGCCCAAGACAAAAAAAATGCTTAATAATATCTGGTTCTCACTGTTAAAATTGAAACTGCACTTCTGCTAAAACATTACATCATCTTTTACACTTTCCTGGTGTTCACAGGCAGGAAGCCTTCATCTAGCCGGACTGGAGCCGACTTGTAAACATGAAAGGCAGTGATGAAATCATTTTAATTTCAAAGAACCAACAAGAAATGCTTGACTTAGCTTTCTTTACAGCAGATAGCAATGTTGCCACATTGTTTTAAATTCAACATTTCACATTTACAAATGATAGAATTATCTGCACAATTCTATCTGGGTAGGCTGGCAGCCTTCACCCATCTTTACCAGTCTTCACAGTGATTATGACATTCAAAGTGCCGCTAACCTCCTCCCACCCAAAAAAACACGTGACACCCACGTGACACCCACATAAACCTACAGTGGATATAAAAAGTTTACACACCCCTGCTAAAATGCCAGTTTTTTTGTGATATAAAAAAATGAGACCACAATAAATCATTTGAAAACTTTTCCCACCTTTAATGTAACCTATAACCTGTACAATTCAATTGAAAAACAAACAAATCTGTTAGGCGAAAAAATATAAAAAATAAAAAACATACAATAAGCTGGTTGCATAAGTATGCACACCCTTAAACTAATATTTTGTTGAAGCACTTTTTGTCTCAGGCCCTCCATCAATGACACCACAATCCCTGGCCACATCCACTGCTCTTCTGCATGATCATATCAGTGGCACAGTGTCGCATCTGTTCATATGTTCTGCTCTGGTGACTGATAGCATTCACATTGCAGACCAGGTAACCCCACATTGCTGCCCGCTCTTCCCTGTTTGCCCTCCCCCTGGATAGCAGGAGTTGATGGTGTTCCTGCAATTCATCCAGGATTATGTCATTCTCAGCATCTGTAATAGGGCCCTGGTGTCGGGTATGCATATTTCCTGAAAGACAAGCAAATAGGGACACATGTCAGGATCACATACATGGGAGTACAGTATGTAGAGATACATCAATAAAGGATAGCTAACATTATTCACTGCTTGATGACACATGTCATATACAACAGTGTGCAAACATACAAAGGGTGTGAATACAATAGGACAGTAGCAATAGTAAGCTATTCCTGTTTGTGCCATGATGACAGGAGTCCATTGTAGTTTGGCCCCTAAGAGTAACACCCCTTATAATATATATCAATATCCACGCCAAACAAATAGCAGTGTCCTACTAACAACTGCTATCAAGTGAAATCACCAGGAGACCGGTGTACCTAATTAACACAAAGCATTCTGCCCTACTGTACTCTAGTTCCTATGTAGGTGTAACACATCTGGAGATCAATGACATGCCATCAGTACAGGTCTAAAAAAGGCTTAATGGCTTAATTTTGAGGCAATGTTACAACTGTCTCATGTACACGGACAACCCTCTCCTCCTCCAAACAGGTTCAAATATATGTGAGAGATGCAACTATTTAGCCAAACTGGAGGCTGAGCTCTCTCATCTCAAAACTGGTGTAACCAGTCAGGAGGAGAAGGTAACCTCACACAACACAATTCCAGTATCACATAGTCCCACCACATCAGCGAACCAAACACATAAATACACAAAAACATACTCAGAGGCTCTAAATAAAAATCTACCTAAGCAACAGAGACCTCCAAATCAGACATCCAAGCAAACGCTACCTCAAAACAAAACATGCACAACACATAGCCCACAAAGTCAGTGTGCCAAGCAGCCACAGCCCTTAAGGCTGAATAACACACCTGATACTCTTGTAATAGGTGACTCTATTGTCAGACACACTGACGTCCCACTCACCAGGCTGAATAAAGAGAAGGTCACGGTGAGCTGCCTGTCGGGTGCTAGGATCCGCCACATAGCAAGCACTCAGGTCACTCCAAAGCAAATCCAAATATCACTCAGTCATTGTACATGCTGGTGTGAATGACCTGAGGCATACCTCCCTGGACTACATGAAAAGAGACATAGAGGAGCTCTCTGATCATATAGCCCAGGCTGGTATGACCCTGACCTTGAGCAGCATCTTACCCTCACCTAGAATGATGCCACAGTACAAAGACAAAATTATCAATTTTAACAATTGGCTAAAATTTTGGTGTCATTCAAAGGTGATCCAGTGTCTGTCAGCCTGGGATGACATGCTCGACAAGCCACATTGCTTCGCTAGGGACGGCTTGCACCTGTCACCACTGGGCTTTCGGATATTGGCAAAGGCTCTTGCCACCCCCATAGTGCCTTTTTAGGCAAGGTTCAAAAGTCAAACCCATCCCCATAGACAGCACAAGGAACAAGAAACTAAGGGTAATGCTGCTTAATGCCAGAAGTCTTAACCTCAAGATGCATGCACTCAAAGCTCTCCTCAGTATGGAGAACATCGATATCTGTGCAGTGACAGAAACCTGGTTCAAGGCTCCAGAGAGCACCCCAGCACTACCAGGCTATACCTCATATCATGCTTTTCGGCCCCAAAACCCGGACCGAACCACAAAAGGAGGGGGAGTTTCCATATTTATCAAGGATATCCACACCTCCAGGTTAGTAGCATTGCAAGTATCGGAGACCATCCATGTGCAACTAACAGTGGGCAAGACTGCTTTTCAGTTTATAGCATCCTGCAGACCACCCTCTCAAAGTCAGGAATCCCACTCGGCTTTCCTGAAAACATTGGAGAACATGAAGATCTCTCCGAACACCATTATATTGGGTGACTTCAACTACCCAAACATTGACTGGAAGCACTACTCAAGCCCCAGCACCTTAGCCCAAAGGTTCCTGGAAATTATAAACTCAAATGCTATGGAACAACTAGTCACCACTCCAACAAGAGGGGATAACATACTAGACCTGATCATTACCAACATGTGGATTCTATGCTCCACACCAGAAGTATATCACTCATTGGTAAGATCAGACCATAAATTAATTTCACTGGATGTCCACATCCCCACCCCAACTCCAGCCCAGAAAACCACAGTGCAAACTTCTCAAAAGCGAACTTCTCACTTCTCAAAACCGAAGTGGAATCCTTCAAGGCCCCAGGGCCAGAGGAAACTACGGCCCAAACTGCAGAATCCTATATAAATGCATTCTACGGACATCTCCAGGAATGCATGGATCATGCTATCCCAAACAAAACCAAGACCCAATCATCCAAAGGCAGGCGTCCAGTCTGGTGGACCCCTGCCATAAATAAACTGTACAACAGAAGGAGGAAGCTACTACATGACAGAGCAAAATCCCTAATAGGGAAGGCATCTCTGATTAGTACTAGCAAAAATTATGATCCCTCATAAAATCCTCCAAGGCCCGCTTCGAGAGAAAAATTGGACAGGACACCAAAGACAATCATAAGGCTATTTTCAGTTATGTTAG
Organism: Protopterus annectens; assembly: GCF_019279795.1. NCBI lineage: Eukaryota > Metazoa > Chordata > Ceratodontiformes > Protopteridae > Protopterus > Protopterus annectens. The sequence goes on along the minus strand of NC_056745.1, from coordinate 705,320,171 downwards.
GAACCTGGGATGCAACTCCCAGACTTGTTCTGAGTTGATTCTAAATGACAAAAAATACACTGAACCCACAGACATCGCCAATATCCTGGCAGACAGGTTCAGTGCAAACTTCTCCACCCCCTCCCCCCCAAAAGAGCAAGTATCTATCCTGGCAGAGGGCTGCCTCCCAAACATCTCTGATGCTCAGGTGAAGGCTGCCCTCTCCAAAGCAAAAAACACTGCTTCCATGGGACCAGATGGCATCCCAGGTTGTGTCCTACATGAACTCCAAGAGGAACTAATCCCTCAAATAAAACAGCTATACAATCTCAGCCTCACTACAGGATATGTGCCCACAGAATGGTGTACAGCAACAGTGGTCCCACTACACAAAGGTGGAGCCTCTATGGACCCTGGAAACTATCGCCCCATAAGCCTGACTAGCTTAGTCTGCAAGGCTATGGAGAGGATCATCATGGAGCTCATAAACAAAGACATTGGGGACCTACAGACACTAGATTCTACCCAGTTCGGCTTTGTCAAGGGCAGATCCTGCCTTTTGAACCTGGTTGACTTCTTCAAAACAGTCACCAAAGCCATAGATGAAGGGAAGGTAGTCCACACAGCCTATCTGGACCTTGCAAAGGCATTTGACACAATACCTCACTCGGGCATCATAGATAAGCTATCCAGCTTAAATATAAACCCCTATGTCACAAGATGGGTCACAAACTGGCTCAAAGACAGAACCCACAGAGTGAGAGTTGCTGGAGCCATGTCAGACTCAAAACTGGTCACAAGTGGTGTCCCACAGGGTTCTGTCCTGGGACCACTCTTGTTCGGTATATACTTTTCCGAGGTACAGGCAAACGTGGGAGGACTATGGCTCACCAAGTTCGCAGATGACTGCAAACTGGGTGCCATAATCGATTCTCCAGCTGACACAAACATCCTTCAAAAAGGTCTCACAGAGACAGATAACTAGTGCCAGCACCATGGTTTAAAGCTAAATGCCAAAAAATGTATAGTCATACCCTTTGGCAAAAACAATGTGCCCACAAAGTACCACATAGGCAGAAACCCATTAAGTACAGAGAAAGTTATTAGGGACCTGGGGACCCAAGTTGATAGCAATCTCTCCTTTGAAAACCACATTGCCAAAGTGGTTAGAAAGACCTTCTACATAGCCCACCTCATCATGAAGGGTTTCACATCTAGATCAAGAGAGGTAATAGTGCCCTTTATTCATCCCTCATCAGGCCCATCATAGAATACAATGCCCCTTTTGGGATGTACCTTACCCGACACCTGCAGCAATTAGAAAGACCCCAAAAGTATCTCACCAAGAGGATCAAGGGTCTCAAACAGATGCCATATGCTGCTCGGTTAAAAACTCCAGCTCTAGTCAGTTGCATACCGCCTACTTGAGGCGATCTATGCCTGACATACAAAGCTATGTCAAATCCAGAATTAATGGACATGCTCCACCTCAGTAAATCTAAATCCCTTAGAGCCACACTCGAGGGACTTGAACCTCAGCACAGAAATAAATAGAACTTGCTGGAGGGACAGGTTCATAACCCAGAGGCTCCCTTCGCTCTGGAATAGAATTCCAGTTCATGTGAGGCAGAGCACCTCACTGAATCTCTTCAAGAAGAATCTCGATAGGTGGATGGGGGATCGTAGGTTTGTCCCAGGGATTACTCCCGTGTCACTATTAGACAGAGGCACAGTAAACTAAACCTTAAAAAGGGCACAGTATACTCAAATCAAAGGGTGGCGTAAGCCATACAGAATCAGGCTAGGCTTATAATTGCCCCAGGGCAGATAGCCTAGTATGAACCTATGAACCTATGAACCTATGATGTAATCCCCATTCCCCTAAGTATATTCAAACATATGCATTATGTTGGAAACAAAACAGTTACAAACCTGAGAGAATAAAGTACTCCTCTATTGAAAGGTACAGATATATGAATGTTGTGCCAGCGGTTTCACCCTGCAAGGTAACTCTCATACACAATAGTTCCCCTGGCTTGATGTTTCCCTTTCTAACATGGTTCTAATTAGCAAGTGATTGCCTATGAATCAATCTGTGCTTCAGAAATGCTAATTGCAGCCTGCACAGCTGATTTGCAGTATAATCAGCCAATCTTATGCAACCACTGAACAAGATATAAGTCAAATGTTATGTCATGGTAGTCCCCTCTTACGTGTGTGCTGGCAACCCTTGTGCCTAGCACACCCTCCATACATGTAAGTTACTTGTGCAGCTGTGGTTGTCTGTAATATCATTAGGAAATCATTGTGGGCTGCAGCCTGATATTACTGGCATAAATTTTCAGTACACACTGCGAATCCCTCTGGGATGTCATACTAATGCATGACCTGACATTCTCTGCACTTACTAGTGCTGTAATAGGAGTAGGCAAGAGTGGACCTACCTGTAGGCCTTTGACTAATATTGTTTAGAAGCACACATTCCATTTGTACTGCTTTGGATGGACAAATAGGTGATGAGACAGACATAGATATCACAATATATAATGTTGACATCCACATAAATGTATTTTCATTGCTAGACACAGCTGTAGTTGAACCCAGGACCATGTGTACCAAAAACTAATGCTCTCACTGTGTTCTACATATTGAGTCACTGTTACAGCAAGTGGTAGATATCATTCCACAGTTATCTGCTGTTACATACATCACCATCACTTACATGTGTTATTATGGATTTAGAGTGCTGTATTTTTCTACCAGAGTGCCAGTTAAAATTTTACTTTTCAATTAATGATTTGGCAAGTGTAATTTTACATGTTGTACATAGAATTCCAGGATTACCTGCTATTAGAAAACTCATGTATGTCTGTTCTTATGTGCATGCCTTTATACTGATGTATTTCTGTACTACAGTCCCAATTGCAGTACTATTTTTCTCCTAATTTGTTATCTGATTTGCAAGGTGTGGCACAATGTGTTAATTAACAGCTGTCTGGCATGATGGGTTAATCCACTGTTCTGCAGGTGTGATGGTCCTGCATTCAAAAAAAGGGTTCAGGTGTACTTTTTGAACTTGATTAATGTCTTTTCCAACACATATATCAATTTAGCTCTATTTAGCATAGGTAAGCAATGTGGCACACCTCGCTGTGTCACACCAAAAATCTTTAAAAGAAAAGAAAAATGGGGAGATAGGACAGTGGTGAAATGGAGTATAAGCAGAGGGAAAAACATAATGAAAGGCAGGTAGGTATGTACAGGAAGGGTGTAGGACAGAATCACAGCTATCCATTTCTTGTACAGCAACAATTGTGTATTTTAACAGAGGTTTTTAGCTGAATTTAGACTGGCACCCACAAAGTGAGAGGTGAGGACAACAGAAGTGTGTTGTCATGCCAATTAGACCAAACTAAGTGTGTCCAGTGAAAATGTGTGCAAAATGGAGAGCTATGTATGAGTCATTTTTTTTTGGGAAAGGTGCCATTTTTTTTAAGGTGAAAGTGTACTTTTGGAGAAAAAGCATATGTACGTGTGGGGGAGGTAAGTTGGGAAGTTGAGGAAACATTTGCAGACAAACAAGACAGCAGACACAGTTGGTGTGTGACTAAAGAGGGAGATAAACTCCTTGGTTGGGGAGGGTGTTGTGGAATCTCAGTCCCATGGATGTCAGACATGGTAGCAGTGTGACACAAGTCCGCACCCGTGGGACTGTCAGCACTGCTCCTTCACTGCTCATGTGGAGGCAGTGGTTGATGCTGGCACACAAGGTGAGGCTGCCCCACCAGGATGGACAGCATGCTCTCCATTCGGCGTAGGTGTACACTAAGAGTTTGGTGCAGTAGCCCATGCACCATGCCTGGCAGTTGCTCATGGGTGACATAATCACCCCCGCCACTTCCACTCACAGAGGGGGGACCACCTCCAGCCTCTAGGGCCAAACTACCTGATGCCACAGGTAGTGCAGGGGCAGCACAGGGGGCTCCACCAGGCTCCAGACATGCTGGGTTCCGGTGCCACAGCCGAAAGAGCCAAGGCAGGTGGATCACCAGGAACCAGCCAACCTTGTCGCACTGTAGAAAATAAATATAAACATGAGGTGAGAATAAACATAACCAAGGAGATGTCAGTATTAACATTATAGAACATAATAATCATTAATCAAACAAAATATGAATGATTATAAGGAAAACAACAACAAGTAACGTTAGTAAAATTATTTTACCAGCAAACCAATATGAACTTACACATAAGACCAATATAAGAGGTTATTAAAAAAATATATATTAACATGAAATCCTAATAATAATAATAAACAACATTAATAAATCAAATAAGAGAAGGACTGGGATGAGAGAGAGAAAAATACCATTCGTGACTTCGCTGGTAATATTACTTGACAGACTACTACTACATACATCTACATACATACAATTTCAGTTGTGAGTACAGTGAATGCAACTAATGTACAGATGATGCTGCATATACATAGCTCTCAACCTGTTAGCATGGGACAGTATGAGCTAAGCTCTAACACATGGTGGTACAAAGGCACAACTACAGGGAACAACTGTACATAGTGTGCTCATACATTAGTAGCAAGGTGTTCTGATAACAGATTTGCCAATAAATTGCATTCCAAAGAATGTCATTTATCTGCTAATCAAGGACCAGAAATATGGGTCAACAGTCATTACATTCTGAAATATCCTTATAGTTGAGAGGTATGTTTGCGTATACTAAGTAGACTAGACATATGGTAATTTCTTAGTTGGCTGCCATGGGATTAGAACCCACAAGCTGTGACTCCAGGTAAAATGTGCACTTAATGTAACAGTTGACTGCTATCAGATTAGAATTCACATGCAGTGAATACAGGAATAATGCACACTTATTTGAAAGGATTACTTATCAAAGCACAATGCCGCTTTAAACTTTATTGATAATGTTCCTTAAAATATGGCATTTATACACATGGATATCTATCTGCCCAGAACACCAGCTACCTTACCCATATACCTTGTTCTTCAAGTAGGAGAAATATACAGCATTATTTGAGACAAAATGGCCAGAATGCAGGCTTGAACCTTACTGTAGGTATTGTACTACATTTATTTCAGACAGTTTGTTCTGCAGTCTTTATTCATTTACTTTTTACAGTTGACTGGTGTCAGATTAGCACGCACATGCAGTGAAAACAGGAATAATGCACACTTATTTGAAAATATTACTTATCAAAACACAACCCTGCTTTAAACTTTATTGATACTGTACCTGAATATACAGCATTATATGAGACAAAATGGCAGGAACACAGGCTTTAACCTTACTATGGGTATTGTACTACACTTGTTCCAGTTTTTTTCTGCAGTCTTTATTCATTTACTTTTTACAATTGACTGGTGTCAGATTAGAACACACATGCAGTAAATACAGGAATAAAGCACAATTACTTAAAAGATTACTTATCAAACACAATGGCCAGAACACAGGCTTTAACCTTACTATGGGTATTGCACTACATTTGTTTTAGTTTTTTTCTGCAGTCTCTATTCATTTACTTTTTACAGTTGACTGGTGTCAGATTAGAACACACATGCAGTGAATACAGGAATAAAGCACACTTACTTAAAAAGATTACTTATCAAACACAATCCTGCTTTAAACTTTAATTGATAATGTACCTTAAAATATGGCATTTATATACATGGATATCTGCAGAACTTCAGCTACCTTACCCATATACCTTGTTCCTCAAGTGGGTAGAATATACAGCATTTTTTGAGACAAAATGGCCAGGAAACAGGCTTGAACCTTACTGTAGGTATTATACTACACGTATTTCAGACAGTGTTTTCTGCAGTCTTTATTCATTTACTTTTTACAGTTGACTGGACTCAGATTAGAAGAACACGCATGCAGTGACTAGAAGAATAGTGAACACTTATTTGTTTGAAAGCAGTACATATGACAACACCATCGCCATTTAGAATCTATTAGTTACTGTTGCTTCAAATCTGGCATATACAGCATGGATAGCTGTGTCAGACTTATAAGAAATAACCCATATACCCTTGTCATTACTTGTGTGCAACCTACAGGATATTTCAGACAATGAGCAGAGCAGAACAGTGACTGTTAATCTGGGTAGACCCCAACATCAACTGATATTTGGAAGCTATACTACACAGTAATGTATGTTTATTTGATTTAAATTGTTTTACCATTTCAGGTAGGCAGTGACACATTACTAAACATATTACATTTCCCAGGTATGTCATACCTGACTCTTTAAACTGCAAACTCTGTAAATAATTTATTATAAAAATACGTTATGCATTAGGTTATTACTTTGATGTTTCTCTACTTATCACACTCACTCCTCATCCTGGTCAGGCGCACTGCATGGGACTGGACATTGTGAGCCCTCTCTTCTGTAGCTGTTGTAAGAGAGGCAAACCATTATGCATACCAGTTTTGCACATATTCAGCTTGAACATTTCTAAAGTAATGCCAGAGATACTTACATATCTGTGGGGTCTGCCCAACCCAAGCTTCTTGGACCTAGGTGTCCAATGTTCCCCTCTTTCTATGCTTCAGGTCATCATAGTGATCATGACACAGCTCACCAGTGTGAGGGATACCAGTAGCACTGGTAAGCTCCCTAGCCAACCGATCCCAGGCCTCAGGCTTACATTCTCAGCCCTGGTAATCGCCATGCAGCAGATGGGGTTCATAGTTCTTAACCAGGAGTCCAACAAAGACTTTGGACTCCTGCACATGCCACCTCTGCACCCAAAAGGATGCTCCCTCTCCAACACCACCAGGCATATTGACAGTCACATGAAGACTCCAATTAATGGTGTGAAATTCCTGCATATTGGCCTATATATAGGCTGCATTCCTACCCTTACATGTCATACTATCACTTTCAAAAAACAATGCATTGCTTAGCATCGCACAAACTCGCACAACTATGTTTAAGTGGAGTTTAGCGACACACAAACAGGAATAGATCCTTGATCATGTTTAAGCAGTACTTAGCATCATGCAGCTTTTCTAAATGTGACAATTTTTTATTTTAAATTAAACTGATGTTTCATCACCTGACACAATTTTACAGCAATAAATGTAAAAGATATGACTGCTCAGGACTCAAACCTGGGACCTACTATACTGTAGATCGTGACTCAACCTACCTAGCCACTTGAATAGTAAAGGGAACCAGTATATCTTCACATATACTAATAAGCTGCCTGTCAGCACTGCTAAGCACCGTGCTGCACAGCATAAACAAGCAGAAGATAAAACAAAAAAAGTATATACAATTGATTATATCTGGTTTTTATTTTTAGATGTATAGCAGATGTGTGGTGTGTATGCATAAGTGCAGCTCATCATCATTAAGCACCGCATTGCACAAACAAGCAAAAAAATAAATAAATAAATAACTATTTATACAATTGATTACATCCTGTTTATATTTTTAGATATGTGGTAGATGGCTGCTGTGTATGTATAAGTGCAGCTTGGCATAACTAAGCACAGCACCATGCTATGCAAAAAAGCAGAAAATAAAAAAAAAACTATTTATACAATTGATTACATCTGTTTTTTTTTTTAGGCATTTGGCAGATGTCTGCTGTGTATGTATAAGCATAGCTCGGCATCACTAAGCACTGCACTGCACAAACAAGTAGAAAAAAATATTTATACAATTGATTACATACGGTTTCTGTTTTTAGATATATGGCAGATGTCTGCTGTGTATCTACAAGGGCAGCTAAAAAAACTTTTTATACAATTGATTACATCTAGTTTCCATTTTTAGATATCTAGCAGATTAAATATAAACAATTATTGTTTTGTGCTTACCATCTGTCCAGGATTTTTCTGGACAGACTACAAGTACGGGACATCCTCTACACTGTTGCTTGCCCAGATTCAATATCCATGTTAAGTGTGATCTCCCACAGCAGTGTGCCATGATTAATATGCACGGCGTGTTACCAAGGGGAAACTGTGGCCGTGTACATGGGTGCATGCTGTACAGGTTCTACACAGAGCCTACATGGATTTTACTGAATCCTGGGTGAAGATAAAAATTCAGTGTAATGAAGTAAAAATGAGAAAGTAGCACTTTCCAACATACCTGTTAAAATAAGGGGAATTTAAGGAATAGGTCGTGGATATTATTTGAGAGTTATTAGAGATGTTTGAATTTTCTTCAGAAGGGATAGCTAGTGAGTAGGATAAAATGAAAATGGAGTTTAAAAACAGAGTAAATATAAAAGTGAAAGAGATATGAATAAGAAGATATGGGAAACATTTAGGCAGGGTGACAACAATTTAAAGTATTGTAGAATAGGAGGAATCTCAAAGAAGAAGGGGAGCAACTACAGTGTGTTAAAAAAATAATATGCATGAGTTCAGAAAGATTGTGGTTAAGCAACTATTGCTGATAACTACAGAGCACAAAAATGTTTAACACAATGACTTAGGCAACAGAAAGTGTCACCAAACACAGGGAGCTTATGACAAGAAAAATAACCACTGATCCTTTACAGGTATTAAAGTTATTTTGGAAATGTTATAAAATTTTGTATAAAGCAGAGGAATGTGGAAACCAAGAAAAAGCACAACTGGAAATATTTGTGAAGACTTGATATGAAGTTTAGAGGAAGATTTGGATCCAACAACTAACAGCCAAGATAGAAGATGAGATAAAAACGGTAATGTATAACCAATCTGCAGAAAAAATCTCCAGGAATAGATGGAATTCCTGTGGAAGTTTGGAAGTTAGGGAAGAAAGTGATAAAGATCTGGAAGATTTTGTTTAATAGTATCTAAAAAGGAGGGGAAGCACCAGCATCTTAGAAGAAAGCTGTGGTGGCTGTATTAACCAAAGATGGTAAAGATCCATCAGATCCAGCCTCAAAGACCCATTTCAATTTTACATCATGATTATAAAGTGTTTTTCTCTAGTAGTAGTAAGTCTTTCGGCTTTTTCCCGGTTAGGGGTCGCCACAGCGGAACTCCAGTCCGCTAATGATTGGTAGTTGATTTTTTACTTGCCGAGTTACCAGCCCTAATGCACAACCTTCAATGAAGGTACGCCCATTCACGCATGTCTCCATGCAGAAGACGCTCTAGTTGAAAATCGAACCGGACAGCGTCTTACTGTGAGGCGACAGCGCTACAGCAGCACCACCGACGCAGTATAAAGTGTTTTTCTCTAAACTAGCTAAACTAGCTAAACAAATGACAAAGCTGTTGCCAACAATTGATACATATAGATCTATGTGGTTTTGTGGAGGAGAGGCAAACATTTGATAACATTAACAGCTCAATGATTTAAAGGAAAGCAGGATGTAAAAAAAACACTGTTGGTGGGTGCTGATGCAAAGAAAGCATTCAACACAGTAAACTGGGATTTTATGACTAAGGCAATGGAAACATTTACATTCCGATATAAAAAAGAAAGGTTAATTAGGAGAATATATAAAGGATTGGAGGCAAGAATTAATGTGAGAGGGTTCATCTCCAATAAGTTGTGCTTATATGGAGGAACCAGCAGGAGTGTACTCTTTACCTTTTGCTATTTGCTGTATATTTACAGACACTGGCAAAGAAAATAAGCGACTCCAAAACTCAAGGATATTATTGTTATGGTAATCAGAAAACGTTGTCTTTATTTGCAGATGACAATATTTTGTACTTAAATTCAGAAAATAACTTCTCAGTGTTGTGGAACATTTTTAAACAAGTCTTTTTGTGATATAAAATTAATGAACATAAACAAAGGCTGCAGCCATAAATTGTGTACCCACTAATGACTTGGTTCAGCAATAACCATATTTATGGGAACATAAACTGAAGTATATAGAATATACATTAAAAGGCTTTTGGTTATGGCAGTTAGGATATGTGGGAAGAATATAAACAAAATATAATATAAAAACTGAGAAACTGTAATTTCCTGTTTTGGGACATAGTTAGTAATATACAAGCAGTTCCTTTTAGTCCCTTTAGTTTTATATACAGATCAGACATATTTCTATCAACCATAGGAGAAGATGTGGACAATAATTAATAAATAACTGAAGCAATTTATGTGGGAGGGAAAGAACAAGAGTTAAGAGGAGTAAGTAGATCCCTCCCAACTGAAAAAGGTAGTTTACAATTACCTGATTTGACATGATATTTAGAGCTACACATCTACGGCTCATTAACATAACACAAGTAAAAGGTTATAATTCAAGGTGGAAAAGGATTATGACAAAGCAGGGGTGGGGGTTCAAGAAATATACAGTATGTGAAATTTTGGCTGCAGAGCCTAAAGGGGAGTAATAACCACCATACATAACATTATATTCAGAAAGTTGCTAAAAGTATTCTAAGGACTAGGCCAACATGGGAATGGAAAAATGAGATGTTGCCAATAGGGATTACTGCAAGAAGGTATACAGAAAATAGGCAAGAGGAGGTTGAAAGTTACTAGAGAAAACTGGAAAAGGGAGCAAATAATGAGAGACAGAAAGGTAACAGAGTGAGATGAGGCCAGTAAGAAGCTTAAACTGCAGTTTGGAGACTGTCCTTTCGATCAAGGATTGATAATAGACCATAGGCAATCAAAAAGAGATGGAGGCCCTAAGTGAAAGGCCTGCTCTGGTAGATTTGTTAGTTAAATCTAGAAAAAGGGGATAATTAGTAAGTTGTATAAAATATTGCATGATACCTATAAGAATCGCACAGAGAAAATTAGAAAAAAATTTGTACGAGAGATCAGAAAATCAACTTACAAGGGAACAATGGGGAGGGCATTTGTAGCGTTCCCAAGTACGCAACAAAGTCCAGAAGGTTTAGGATATTTGCTTCAACTGTACATGAAGTATTCAATATTGTAAAATGGAGAAAAGAACCAGAAGAGGAATGTTTAGAAAAGGTAAGGAGCAAATTATATAGCAATAAATGGAATTTGTGGGAACAAATACATATAGAGTAATGCTCAGGAGGAGGAGTGAGATTTAAGGGAAGGAAGGAATTGAGTGTTGGACTGAAAAACAGTTGTTATAAAAAAGACAATGTAACATATAATGTATGTAAATGGAAAAATGCTAATGTGGTTTGTTTTTTATTAATGTGTATGTGTCTATGTCTTAAGTGATAGTTTAATAACCATGTTTTTAAAAAAAACCTAGCTAAAGTCAATCCTAGTAATAATCCAGGCATGCAAACAATACTACCCAAGAATATGACAGAAGTAGTGCTGTTAAGGCCCAGGTTGTAGTGCATAAAGAAATAGTTTACAGAGCTCAGGGTTTGTATGAATACATGAGGTGTATAGTAGAAGGAAGGCTAGAATAAGGAAGCTGTCAAGAACCTGGAGATGGGGGATTAAGTACAGGGACAAAGGCATATTTAGACAGAACACTACAGTGAGCAGGAAACTGGAGATAAAAGAGCTTAACAGCCACATCAAAATCACACTGCAGTTGGTAATGTGCCTTCTCACAGATTTCTTAATTTACGTGTTATTTTCCACAATTTCTCCAGGCAGCTTGTTTCAGAGTTTGTAAAAAAAACAGTCAAAAATAAAAAGGCATGAAAGTAGTTTTGTGACCTGATCATGCATATGGCAGACTTATTAGGATCTACAATTCCAAGCTAGGGTGTACCACTGTTTAATGTCATGTATGGCCAGACATCTGCTGATCGCAAAAATGACTGGGCCATACTGAGCTGAACTGATCCATTACAGTGATTAGGTTCCTGTCACTAAGGCAATAATGCAAGACAATGGTGAGATATGCATGATATGATAGAAGCAAGCTTGGCTACTCTCCTGTTGGCCTGGTCAAATTTTGCCAGCAGAGTGGCACGGAGACTGGTAAAGATGGTGCAGGTGGACAGGAATCTGGTCAGGAGTAATTTGTGCATACAGGCAAATCTGGCATTATCTGTTAGGAAAGCCTGGACTCTGTATAGCTATCTACGTTGTTGGTGTGCTTTTGGGATTTTCATTGACGGTGACAGTTTATAATCTTCCACAACCAGAACCTCGATGCTGCTACCATTATTAGCTTTAATGCAGAAGTTATGGAATGGAGTGGGGTCAGGGATGGTACTTATAAACAAAGCTTTCATCTTGATGCAATTGAAAGTATGCCTAGAATTTAACAGCAATTCCTATACTGTAGTAAATGATTTTTCTAGGTGGCAAGAGGCAAAACCAACAAACCTGGCAGAGCAGGGAAGGCTTGGATCATCCATAATCTGGGATTAACTATGCCACACAAAAATAGGTATGCATTTCATTAACAAAGATGTTGAAAACAATGGAACCAGACTGAAACCTGGAATATACCCATCTGGATAACATTCATTATGGCTAGGCTTGTATAGGCCCTAGGGCTGATAGCCCAATACTAACCTATGAACCTATGAACCAAATCACTTCACAGTTTCTGCACTCAGACCAAGACTGTTTACCATGCTGCTAAGACACAGTGAAAGATATTGTCATGCACTTTTGAAAGGTCCAAAACAGAAAACCAGCCATCCATTCATTACTTAATTAGTAGAGATGTAATCCATAGAGAAAAGAACAGCAGCTTCTGTGCTACATCCTGGCCAGAAAACGTGTATGCCAATAGAAAGAAGATAGTCATGGATGCAAACGGCTGTTTAGGAGTACATTATTCACACTTTTCATAGTAATGTGACAGAAAGGTCATAGGTCTCCCTTGTTTTGTGATATTTTCACTGCTTAGGGAAATAGGCTTTATTATCAAAACAATTTATGAGTACAGTGAAAAGACAGACTATTTCATGCCTCTCAACTGTACAGATTTTCACAGAATGTCCAGATATTTGCCTCATATTTTTGGTCCAATTTTCAAAAAAAATTGTAGTTTTCTAGCAAATCATTGGTAAATCAAAGTAAAAAAATAATGACAGATATTTGATTTTCAGACTTCTTACCCTGCAGAAAAGTCATGCTAATGAAAAACCTGTTATTCTGCCTACTTTCTAAGTTTGTAAGAGCAATATTTAAAAACTGTCCCTATTTTTGGGTCTTTGTCCCACTTTATTTATGGCTTTGTCCAGATTTCTTATTCTAACAGGCTGAGAGGTGTGACTATTGTTTCTGCTGTGAATTCAAGGCATTAATTCAGAAGTCTGTCAACAGTTGAAGGAGATTTAAGATAAGGTAAAAGTTTCTAAATGGAGCAGGTTTGATCAGCAAAAACAGAAGAATTAAGTGAACTTCCGGGAGGGACCAAAGCACCGCACAAGGGAATCCAAAGTGGGATTATAGATTTAAAGATTAGTTTGAGGTACTCACTAAAGTTAGTGACTATACCTGAAGACAACAGATTGGGAAAATGGTTGGTTGGGATTTCTTCACTGGTCTGAGTGATTGACATAGGTTTTGTCAGGAAAAAAAGTGTATTGGCTTTGTCTTCCCTTTGACTCCACCCTGGTACAGAATCAATGCATCACTTCAGCTATTCAGCATTGTTTAATGTAATTGTTACTCTGAAACACAACTCTTTAAAACAGATCAACCTGGCTACCATAGATGCCAGTCTTAAATATAACTTCTTTGAATCCCATCTACAGTTTTGGATTTAACGAGTCACATGATAAGCAGTGAAACCGTATTAGAAAGGTTAATCCTTATATGCAATTTTATTCTTAGATGTATAAAATGGTAACATGAAAAAAAATCAGTAAACTAACAGTAAAATAAATGGATATTCAACAAATTCTTACTAATGGATGTTGCAAATTTCTGTTAAAATTTACTGTAGATAAAAAAAAATAAGTACTTTTGTCTTTGCTGAGAAGACTTCATCAGATAAATTCTAAACCGTAAATGAACCTTTTTATACCACACCATAAACAATCCTTTTTATACCTCACTTTATCATGTGTGTAACTGAAGAAACAGTCATGGTCAGCTAACACCATACTAATTCTGTTATCATTTAAAATGAAATTAGCTTTCGTAGATATCAAAATTTGGAAAAAGGAGAATGCAGCCTTACTGGGGTCCTCCTTTAGTTATAAAAATTTGGATAGTACCACACTGTTGCATTATAGTAATATGCACACTTCTTATATTTAGAAGACTGTAGTTAAAAATGAAATGGTTAGGATAAGAGTTGACTTCTAAACAAGAAGAGACTTGACACTTATTACTTCCTTATTAGATATATACAGTAAAAGGGGTTGCCCTGGTTTGGTTACAAAGGGGTATAGAGAAGGAACTAGGCAACAGAGGTCTCAAGATAGAAGAAACTAGGGACTGTTATGCAGTTATGTCATCAGTATTTTCAGTTGACAGAAAAAAGATTAAAGCTATTATTCCAAAAATATTACGGCATCTTAAGAGTTAATGAAGAGATTTATCATAATTCAGGAAGTAAAACCACATTGATTAAAAAGAGAAGTAAAAATCTGAAACAGTATTTTGAGATTAAAGAAATACAAACATATTGAGTGTCAGGGAAGGTGGGTAACTTCAGATGTATGGGTTGCTCTTGTTGTTGTATTTCTAATTCTGTTTTTTTTTTTTTTTTATATCAACTACTAAAGAGTTACAGCAGCCCTGGATTTTTTACATGCAACACTGAAAATGGCATGTATTGTGTTACATGCTCCTGTGACAATTTTTATGTAGGCAAGATTAAAAACTCAAAACATGGGGAATGCATTATACAGGCACGCTGCCATCTGTACTCATTTTTAAATATTTTTATCAAGCTTGTTGCCATCTGTGCTAATTTTAAGATATTTTTATCTGCTGTTTTAAATTCTCTAATCACCAGTGTTTTTACAGGAAACAAAGAAGATAAATTGTAACATAAGGAGCTTTTGTGGTAAACCAAACTCAATGCTAATGAGCTTCCTGGATTAAAGTATTTTTAATTAATTTAAAGCAGTTCTTAAACAGCTATTTGTTAAATAAATATTAATTTACATATTACCCATACTTATTTTATATGCAAGAAGTGTAAACTGTTACATTACATTTTAAATGGCAACGCAACTAATATGATGGCAGCTGATCACGATCAATTCATTTACTCAGTCATATGATAAAATGAAGAATAAAAAAATTTCATCTGTGCATTGCGATTTACAATTTATCTGATAAAGTCTTCTGTGCAGAGACGAAAGCATTAAGTAAAATAAGTGGATACACAGGGAAGATTAAAATTAAACATTTCAGAGTAGAGGAAAAAAGATTACAAAGAACATTCTCTGTATAGTTACATGAAACAAAAGCGTTTCTTACCCCTGGCAGCAATGACGGGTCATTCTGAAGTAGCAGCACTCGTAGATGACTGTCACCCAGGTATAAAAGGTCACTGGGAATTAAAAGTCTTCTATTATGCTCGGAGCGGAAATCATGTGGATACCTGCATCCTCTTCTGAAAAAAAGAAAAGTAGAGGTACAATATGCATGAATGATGAATAATGTCAAAGTCCTGTTGTACTGAGTACTAGAAAATGGAAATCAAAGTTTAAACCAGCTGTATTTGAAATAGTGGATACTGTAGCAAGGCTCTTTAGAAAAGGGTAAGAGCAAACTATATAGAAAGAAAATGGAAACTGTAGAAACAATACATGCAGAATAATGTTTTGAAGGAGGAGTGAGGTTTAAGGGAAGGCAGGAACTGAACAATTTGTGTAATGTTGGATTGATGATAATTGTATAAAAGTATGTATGTGATGTATAATGTTTGTAACTGTGAACATGTTTACATGGTTCATTTTCTTTTATATAAATGTAAGTTTGCCTGTGTCTTAACTGACAATTCAGTAAAGGTCTTATAAAACCTGTTGCATTGACATGTTGCAAACAGCATTTACTTATAATGCGTTTTGATATAAAATCTCACTACTAATCTGCAGGGAAGTCTTTGTACCCTACAGCCACTAAATGTTTAATGTTTTTTCTTGTTCCTTTAGTGGATGATTTTTTTTTTTTAGTCCATGAAGGCTGCTCAATACACAAAATGAAGAAGCAAAGGCACCCTAAAAACACACAGTGGAATAAATCTGTCTTAAAATTCAAAATGATAAGCTACTACAATATTATACAAACATTATCTTGACTAGCTTGGACCGAACCAAATGGCGTTACTCAGAATGCTAAACTGGTCATATTGCTTTACTCCCCTCTTTGTATGATTTGTGTTTGCTTCCACAAGCACAATGCATTAACTCAGTGGAAATGAATAAAGCATTTCTCTGATCTGCCATGAGACAAAGGCAATAGCAAAGGCTTTGAAATGTTCACCATATCAGCACAACAACAAACAGCAGTGTCACTTTGAAAGAACTGCAAGCAGCATGACAGGAAGAAACAGTACAATCAGCAGAAAGGTTACCATGCAGATTAATGTGGCACTGCTTTACCAGAGAACACTTCAAACTGTCCTGAGCTAGTAGCACATGGAAATAATGCTATGTTGATGACCCAGGAGACCAAAAATTGATTAGTAGTTCATGCACTTGATGGCGGAGCCAGGGAAATGACCATGCCTATGCTAGATGAGGGAAGGGGACAAGCTGGGCAGAGCACTCTCTGAGCCCTGGTACAGGCCAGAGCTCACGCAAAGAATATCACTGAGTTGGGCATGTGGGAAGACTGGAAAAGCAGAATACTCACCCTGGGGGGACATGCCAATCAGGTCACTCCTCACTGCCAGACCAGACTAATGCAGGATGTCAATATGTTGGGAGAGGTTGGGACAAGCAAGAAGCCTCACTGCAGAGCCATGCACATGACAGCTTCCACCTCTCCCATCCATCACAGCCTATGCTAATTAGCATCCCAGTTTTTAGCCAGTTGTATCTACTTTTCATGGGCCTTTGTCCAGATGTTTGATGTTCCCAGATTGAGAGATATGCACACAGACAACATCTAGACTGAAGTTTAGGCTGAAACCTTATAGAATATTAAGATCACAGAAGCAATTGATTTGATAACCTATGAACATTTGTTTAAAAATATTCAAACTAGGACAGAGAGAATAATCACAGAGTGAATGGACCATCCCAAAAGTGCTAGTTCCTAAATCTGACAAAACTATCTGGTTCTTTAATGATTTTATGAAACTGTAGAGCATTTCAAAGTTTGCCAACTATCCCATGCCCAGAATTAATGAGTTGATAGACAATAATGCCAGCTACTTAACCTTAAACCTGAAAAAGGGGTTATGACAGATTTCTACTTGTCCTATCTACCAAATTAAAAAAAAATCCTCTGTAACCCTGATAATCTGTTTGAGAACACAGTGTTACCATTTGACCTGCATGACATCCCAGCCACATTTCAGATGTTGATGGATAATATACGGAAGCTCTGCTCATCATATGCTGTCTTACACCTTGTTGGTGTAGTCATTCATTTAGAGAATTGGGGATCTTACGGGATCTCACTTACCAAAACCGCAGGCTATATCAGAATCTATAAGAGAGGAGGGCTTGACAGTGAATGCTAAGAAAAGTATTAGGGATATCTTATAGGAGAGGTAGTAATACTATACCTAAAAAAGACAGAGGCCATAAAAACTGGCCTACAACTTCAAATAAGAGGCAGGCAATAGCTTTTCTTGGACTATCTGGAAATTACAGAAAGTTTGTACCCAGATTCGGAACTATTGTCTGTCCTTTGGCAAATTTCACAAGAGGTAAAACTGCTGTCAAGGTACAATTATCTCTTAAGGCAGACAGAACATTTAATTCATTAAAAAGCATATTAACTGACTCAATGTTCATGACTCTTGATTTTTACTATGGAGTTTATCTATATACAGATGTATCAGAAATTGGTTTGGGAGCAGTCCTTTCCAAAGACATTAAAAGTGAATGAAGGCGTTTGAAAATTAAGCAATGTCGAAAACAGATGTTCCACTATACAGACAGAGCATTTAGCTGTGAAGTAGGCCTGCAATTTTTTTAAAATACTATTTGCTAGGTGGGCACTATTGACATGATAACTGATCATGCCCCACTGCAACAAAAGAATAGGCAAATAGAGAGCAAAAAATGTGCCAGTGAGCATTTTTCCTCCTAACCTTCCAGTATACAGTGACCCACCTGCTTGGCCTAGGTAACAGAAATACTAATGGGTTGTCAAGGTCCTACAACTCACCACAGTCCGTAGCAGATGGCTTTATATTAGGAAAGGATAGTTGTAACATGCTGAGTTGGTAAAATGTGGATTGTGTCATTACATGATGTCAGATGACTTGTTTGTAGGA
This sequence comes from Protopterus annectens, assembly GCF_019279795.1. Classification (NCBI taxonomy): domain Eukaryota; kingdom Metazoa; phylum Chordata; order Ceratodontiformes; family Protopteridae; genus Protopterus; species Protopterus annectens. Next base: position 705,301,908 of record NC_056745.1, on the reverse strand, counting down.
AATTCTCACAGGGCTGTAATCAATTTATTAGCTGGTTAGTGTGGTACTAATTACCATACACTGCTGTTTATAATAAGGTAGCCCAAAATCAACAAAATAGACTGACTGCCAGAGCTGTATTTATTTCACTCTTTTCTGTTGAAGTATCTGTACATTTAACTTTCAGGTTACTTTAGGTAAGGTTTTTATCAGTACGTCTGTTTCTACTTTGTATGTGAAGTTTATTATTATTATTATTATTATTACTATTACTATCATCACTAATGTCTAGCAAAATCATAAAGAATGTAGGAGAACTTAGTAGAGCTAGTGTTGTACCAAGTATAGTGATTATAGTAGTCAAGTACAAGAAAAAACTGATCTGTGATGAGATTGATGTGATAGGAATGGCTGCACTGATGTTAAATATTGTAAATTTAATCTTTAAAAAAAACTTATAAATGTGCTAGAATAATAGATGCATTTTCTGATACAATTTTTGATCTGAAACTGAAATGTATGAACCTATTATGAGACATTAGAGACATCATCATTGAGATCAGTCCCAGTGATAGTGACCAAAAATTCTAAATAATGAAAAACAGCTAAATAATATGAGGCAAAAATCTGAACATTCTGATAAAATCTGGACATTTGAGAGGTATGATGGTGATAAGCCTCTATTATATACCAAAGATGGTAACAAATGTTTGAAAATGTAGGAAGGATGCTAATACACACTGGATGAGATAAATATTTTTCACATCCCTTTACCTTGGACAATTGTTAGGATAACTAGACAAATAAATAAATAACCAAATAAACACACAAATATATAAATACATTATAGTTATTGACTTACCTACACTCTATAAGAGTAGGGAATGAGTTTTGTGGAGAAGACAACATTCATAAAGTCCACAGTCATAATCTTGAAATGTATGTCAGTTCATACAGCTCATGGCTTAGAACTCAAACTATCTGCTTTTCCATATTTTCAGGTTTAAATTGCTGCTTCCTATTGATTTCAATGGACTGTGGAAACTGAATAAGTTATCTATTGAATAAGGCATTGGGTCGTTCCTGTAGGTTTTTAAGCATGGGATGCTTCATGGCAGGTCTAAGGTACTTCTCTTGTTTCCAGTATATATTTTGTACTGTCATGAAAATAATGTAAGGATTTGTTAGATTTTTGTTTTAGTTACTTAACACAGAATTGGGGCTGTTCTCTACTAATATCATTTTCAGATTGGCTTGCTGCAGTCAGTGTATTTTTTGTGTGTGTAGTCCATGCCGAAGCAAACCAATTGGTGGTATAAATATTGCCTCTAGATGATTTGATCACATTAACTAATGTTGAGGTGACACATGACCTCATGTAAAAATGGGGAAAAAGAAAGTGATGATGATATTTTAGGTGTGCCATGTTGGTTCTACCTGGGTTGTGTATTTGGGCTTTGTCTGCAGTATACAGACGTTATGTACATACTATCACTTTAAATCTACTTGGAGGGGTCAAACTACCTTAAAGTAAAGACTTAAGACCATCATGCTTGCTGAGCTTGGATGACGAACTTGCACCTTCTTCTTCCTAGATCTTCTAGCATCTGTCTTCTCCCTCTCCAGTTACAGACCAAGTACATTCAAAGATGCAGTCCAGTATTAGTTAGTAGTTATGATGTCACAAAAGCTATTACAGTGAGTGCTGATGCAAGAGTTATGGCCCCATAGTCTGTGTGTAAATATATAATGGTTTCCCTTCTTCCGTTTTGTATTAGGTTTCCATCTTGCTTATCCCTGTCATGTGTAGTTCTAAGAAAACAACATAATGTAGCAGTCTGAATGTAGTAGCTAAAGCACAAAAGTTCAGATGTAATTGCTTTGTGTTAATATATGCTTACCATAAGATCTCTGAAATGTAGGAGTTTAGCAAGCTAATGTGTAAGCAGAAGTAGTAATCAAAACGTCCTTGGAATGTATGAATGTTACAAACAGACATACTTGGTGTTATTTTCCATTCTTCTTGCATGATTATAAGTGTCACTGGTTAATACTGTTTTACTTAATTAAATGTACAAAAGATTACTTGTATTTTTTCCCAATAAACAACTACAAAAATGCTTTGCATGCAGCTCATTACCAGTCAGCTCTCCAGCCCTAGCTGGTCTCGTAACAAAGAAGAAAACACATTTGGCCAAAACATGCCAGTAATTGTAGTCACTTTGGGCATGAGCAGTGAGGCAGAAGGCTTAAAGTTCCCTGGTGGAGCCCAATTGCTATCAGCTTCTTTAGGCTCATGTTGTCTGACAGTTTATTAAACAGATAAAAGAAAATACCATGGTTTTTCATACATTTTTAAACCTATCAGTCTTTTCAGTGGCATGCCAGCCAGGAGCCAAACTTAGAAGAGAATATCAGAAAATATATTGATCAGTCAGAAATGCACGGCATAATAAGAAAGAACGTCGGTCCATCTAAATCACCTTTGTGGCCAATTAAGAAAACAAAATGGGAGTTAAGATTAAGTCTAAGAACTACTGTTAATCAACAAATAAGACTACTCAGGCAGCACATACAAATAGCTACAAAACTAAATTGTAAAAGCAAGTATTTTTCATTCACTGATTTCGATGACAGATTTTCTGCTATTCATATAACTGAAGATACAAAAAGTTTAAGGTATCACACAGTGGAAAGTCTAGCTCTGCCAGACTTTTCTTTTTGTGTTTTGAACCAGTTTGTTTTCCTGCGTGACCTTTTTACTCATTGTTTTAGTTTGTTAGTTGGGATATTTTGTAGATACCCTAATGTTTATGGATATCAGTTGGATATGACAACCCTGTGTTTCCAAAAGTCAAACACTCCTCTTATGTTGTGCTGATGATGCCATAAGAAGGCAGAAACATGCATGTCCACAGCTAGAGGGTTTGGCTTTATTGGCCTGAAATTGTCCATAAATAGACTTAAAAGTAAAAGAAAAAGTTATGGACATTCAGAATTGCCACTTAGCTGAAACACTTGATATCCTTAAAGGGTAATTTGCATATATCCCCATGTTGCTTCTGATACAAGAGGATTAAGGTATCACACAGTGGAATGTCTAGCTTTGCTAGATTTTTCTTTTTGTGTTTTTAAATAATTGAAGATTCCCAAAAGAGATTTTCTTTCTCTTATGAATATTAGTAGTATTTATGTCTAGGTTACAGCAAGGATTTCACAACAGTTCTGTGTGTTTTGTTTTCCATCGAGGGTGCTTACATCACTGAGTAAGAGTGACAAAATCTTTTAGTACATAGATGATATATTGATTCAAACAAATAAAACACTGGAAAGAGATGGAATTTGTTAATAATGACATGAGAAAACTTCGGCATGAGCTAAGAGTACTACTATATCTCTTATTCACTAAAGCATTTAATTATGGGAAGAAGCCTTAAGATTGGAGACATGCACTTGTTAAAGCTGTTTTTAAGAGAAAGGGGAATAGGAGCAATCCAGAGTCATATAGACCAGTAAGTTTACTCTCATGTTGTGGAAAAATAATGGAGAAAGTTATTTTGGATAAATTACTGTCAGAACTGAAAAGCTTGGGACTTGAAATCATGTGTCGGCATGCATATGTTGAAAATAGATCTATAACTACATACATCGTGGTGTTCTATAACAATATAATAACTGTAAATGAAAAGTTGTGCTGTGGTGCAATTTATATAGACTTAACTTCAGCATTTGATAGGTCATACACAAAACACTGATCAATAAAGTAGAACAATTAGGGATTGATGTAATCTTGATAAATGGATAGACACACGGCTTACAAATAGGACATGGCAAGTACAGTAACTGGGCAGTGAAATTCTAAGTTACAGTCAGGGTGTCTCACAAGGCTCTGTCCTAGGTCCACACTTGTTTAAGTTGCATCTTTCAGCTATATCATTTTCATCTCCAGTGTTCCACAGTCTGTAGAGAGATAACTACAAAATGGCTATAGAACATGTCTGCAAAATAACTCAACTAAATTGACTAGTTGAGCACAGGAGAATAATATGCTAATAAATACATAAAAAGGTATGCTTGTGTGATTTGGGAGACACAGATTGAAAAGTGAATATTTAATACAGCACTCAGTAACTGAAACTGTAATTTATTTAAGGACATGAGTAAATGGGTAGAAGTGTTTTCTAATCATGTCATGAATTATTTAATGACAGTTATAGAACTATAGGCTTTATAAAAATTTTTATAATAGCTAGGAAATCAGAAATGATAAAATCATTGTTTCTTAGTTACATTAGACCCAGAATTTGAAAATGGAATAACAACATAGGGAAACATTATAAGAAAACAAGCATGATTAAACAGGAAAGGGTGCAGTGGAAATAAACCTAGGGCATCAATGGATACAAATTTAAGTTATTAGGAAAGACTAAAACATCTGAACTTGAATTGTGTCTCATATAAACATTTGAGAGAGCTTATTCAGGTAAAAAGGGACTGCATAGGAATGAGAGGTCTATTAATTGGTTCACTGAGACAGTAGCTGATGCATGGAATAAACTACAAAATTACACTAAAGTAAGCAGTAGTTTAGAATTTTTAAAAACAACCTGGACACATCATGAGAATAGCAGTTCAGGTACATTGGCAAGACAGAAGGCCATTATCGCCATTGCCTGAAATATTTGTATATATGTATGTATGTATGTATGTATGTATGTATGTATGTAACACACCACTTTCTAGTCCACTAGTTGCAGCAGTTCAGCATGTTGACTGGTTACATCACCTAGAAAATACTTTGACAGAAATCAGCATATTTCTGAAAATAAGAATAAAAGAAGTGTATTAAAGTAATACATGACGCTACAGTGCAGTTATAGCGAGGGCAAAGAGTACTGATTAAGTAATTTTTGCAATCAGGTCCCTAGAATATTAACTGGGAAGGTCCCTCTGCTGTCAGCTCACAGTTAAGATCATTAGAGTTCAATGTTAGAAAAGAAAATGACAAGACAGAAAGTGAAATGAGGTAAAGTGGTGCACCTACATCGCTGTAAAGTAATCAGAACAGCAGTAACTGATAAAAACTGATACTACTATTTCTATTTTAAAAAATGAAGCATCAATGTCAACTCAAGAAGTCTGCTAACAATATAAGAACGTGCAATCAAAATGAAAAACAGCTCAATGTTATAACACTACCAACACCAGGATTATGTTTACTTTACAGTGTCAAAGCATTTACTATTTATTATCAACATGCATTATCAGTAAAGATATTCAGTATTTTGTATTTCTTCCTTTTGTTGCTTGGTTATGGATCATGCTTCATGCAGTGATTTATCAAATGAAAAAAAAAAAGTGTATATTTAGAGTTCACAATTATGTCATTTTGATTGTTGTAGTATGTGCAGCAGGTTATCTCAGCCAGTCTAGGAAAATTAATGTGTGTGAAAGGACAGCAAGGCAAACAGCCGACACTGCAGAAATTTGGGTTACACAGTTTAATACCTTCCTCATTATGTCTATTCAGATACTGCTAATAAAACTGGTTGCTGGATGCATGTTCAGTAAATATGAGTTATCTTCCCCTTAGATTTACTGCGGCTGCAAGGGTCAAAGACCTCCCCTTTTACTGTTTTTATTGGCAGTGTTTTGAAATCTTTTTTTAGATTTGCGCCCATATATATCGAAAGATTCCTGGAATTTATTTAAGAATATAATTATTAATTTATGGTGTGATAAGCTTTCCTTTGTGATGATAGCTGTAGTTGATTTGTCTGGAGGTATACCACACAAGCAGGGCTTGATTTGGTTTAGGGGAAGCCCATGATTTCTTCAACACCATTAAGTTAATCTTATTGTTAAATTGCTGGTGATTGTTTTGTGCAATATTTTCTTTTTTTTGGGGGGGGGTGCATTTTTTAGACAGATTAACGGAGTGGCCACGGGTCTGCCTGTGCACCAGTTTTTGTTAACATGGTCATGTGGAGATGGGAATGTTTATACATTTTAAATTTAATTTTTTTAATTCTTGGACTGGTACTTTAGATTTATGAATAACATTTGCATACTTTGGAAGGATTCAGTAGGTAATTTATTGAAATTTATTGAACAAATAAATGGTTCAACAGAATTTATGAGCTTTATTTATTCACACACAAAAGATGAAATTAATTATTTGGACATGACTTAAAACATCCCTACATCTTCAAAAGAGTAAATTATTTATAGAAAACCAACCTTTTCTAGCTCACATTTTTATTACCATGGTTGTCATCCAGTAAATGAGAAAAACAATCATGGGACAGATGATCAGTTTGACTATAATGGTATCTGAAGACATGTGGTTTGAGTTCAATGTTAGAAAAGAAAATGACAAGACAGAAAGTAAAATGAGGTAAAGTGGTGCACCTACATCGCTGTAAAGTAATCAGAACAGCAGTAACTGATAAAAACTGATACTACTATTTCTATTTTAAAAAATGAAGCATCAATGTCAACTCAAGAAGTCTGCTAACGATATAAGAACGTGCAATCAAAATGAAAAAAAACAGCTCAATGTTATAACACTACCAACACCAGGATTATGTTGACTTTACAGTGTCAATGCTTTTCCTATTTATTATCAACATGCATTATCAGTAAAGATATTCAGTATTTTGTATTGTTTCTTTTTGTTACTTGGTCGGTTATGGGTCATCATGTTTCATCCAGTGATTTAGCAAATGAAAAAAAAAACAGCTTTATATTTAGAGTTCACAATGATGTCATTTTGATTGTTGTAGTATGTGCAGCAGGTTATCTCAGCCAGTCTAGGAAAATTAATGTGTGTGAAAGGACAGCAAGGCAAACAGCCAACACTGCAGAAATTTGGTTACAGTTTAATACCTTCCTCATTATGTATTATGCCTATTCAGATACTGCTAATAAAACTGGTTGCTGGATGCATGTTCAGAAAATATGAGTTATCTACCCCTTAGATTTAACAAGGGTCAAAGACATACCCTCTTACTGTTTTTATTGATATGGTTTTGAAACCTTTTATAGACTTGTGTCCATCTATATCGAAAGATTGCTGGAATTTATTTAAGAATATAATTACTAATTTATGGTGTGATAAGCTTTCCTTTGTGATGATAGCTGTAGTTGATCTATCTGGAAGTATACCACACAAGCAGGGCTTGATTTGGTTTAGGGGAAGCCCATGGTTTCTTCAACACCTTTAGGTTAAATTTTATTGTTAAATTGCTGGTGACTGTTTTGAAGAATAACCTTCTTTTTTTGGGGTGGGGGGGTAGATAAATGTTTAAGACAGATTAAGGGATTGGCCACAGGGCAGCCGGTGCCCAGTTTTTGTTAACACGGTCTTGTGGAAATGGGAAAGTTTATATATTTTAAATTCCACTTTTTTAATTGTTGGACTGGGTATTTAGATTTTTGGATGACATCTGCTTACTTTGAAAGGATTCAGTAGGTAATTTATTGAACAGAAAAATGGTGCAATAAAATGTATGCGCTTTACTTATTCACACACAAATGATGAAATGAATTATTTGGACATGACTTAAAACATCCCTGCATCTTCAAAAGAGTAAATTATCATAGAAAACCAACCTTTTCCAGCTCACATTTTTATTACCATGGTTGTCATCCAGTAAATCAGAAAAATAATCAGGTCAGGGGACAGATGAGCCGTTTGACTATAATGGTATCTGAAGACATGTGGTTTGAAAAGGAAATGGACAATTTATGTGATATGTTCAAACAAAGAGGTTATCCAAATGAATTTTTGTTAAAAATCAGGGGTGAGGTAACTCAACAATGTAAGAGGAAACTTAAGCTAATGCTAGGTAGTGGCTATAACCTTATTTTACCAATTGACATTGAAAAAACAAAAAACATAGCTACGAGAAAGCTATGATTTTATAGTTTAGTGCAAGGTCTAAAGCCTTAAAAGAGATTATTAACAAAAATTAAAATATTTTAAGGATGCTCCCAGTTTGATGATCTATGTAGACATATCTTAAAAATTTGTTTTTTAAGAGAAATACACATTTGAAAAACAAATTTAAGAAAACTAGAATGAATGGGCAGAATTCTGAGTTCTTATATTTTAACTAAGATGAAATTATATTGTTCCTTGAATTTAGAGAAAGTGTGTGGCAATTGAGAGTGAATGCCACCAATCCACCTGGATTAAATAATGTCATCTCTCTCTCGAGCTATTTAAAATTGAAAGCAGAATACTGTTTTTGATTATAAAGAGGCTGGTTTTATTAAGCAGTCTCTATGATAGGGGATTATTATTTAGGTGTATTCTACTTATTCTAACAGTAGCAGTTGTTGTTTTTTTGCCAAAAAATGTGTTATTGGTTTAGTATTCAGGATAGTGTATTAACAACAAAGAGACATACACATTTTTATATATATATTCACTTATATGTTTTACATATTTTCCTAAGGTATTAAAGTTTTATAACAAGGTTTTCCTGTATTATTGCATTTCAATGTAAAGTAAATCTTAGCTGGAAACTGTCTTCTTAAAAGTTAATTGAATGTTTTAATTTGATAGGTCATGGTCATTTGATGGTGGCTGGCTATAAAATGATGTCTTTTGTGCATCCCCACTTCAGTAATGCTGAATTACTCCTATCACTACTTCAAGTTAACAAACACAAGCACATATGTATAGCCACCCTCTACATCCCCCCGGTGACAATATTTCTACACTCGAGGACATCCTCTCCTGGCACTCCACCAACATTAGCAATGAAACAATAATCTTGGGAGACATGAATATCAATTGGTCCTCCATTCAGTCTCCCACAAACCCACTTAACATCAACCTCTATAATTTTTCACAGCTAATCAACTCCATAACCCGCCCCTCAAAAAAACCTCTCTAGTGGTAGTATTCTAGACTGGATTTTAGTCTCTCATCCCCATTATTTCTCTGACAGTGGTACACTTCCCGATCCCCTTAGTGACCACTTATCCACCTTCACACATCGACTCCCTTCACCCTTACACCGTACACATAATTATATTACTATTCGCAACCAAAAAAACTTTAACCCAATTACCTTTTCTAACTCTCTAAAAGCAATAAATTGGAACATTCTAAAAACACTACCTCTAGATAATGATGTTGCCCACTTCAACTCAACCTTCTTAAACCTCCTAGACTACCATGCTCCCTTAAGGACAAAAATAATAAAAATCAAAACTGCCCCTTGGCTAACCAAAAACACACTAGCAACCATGCGACACAGAAATAAAGTTTGGACACATTACCAGAAAAATAAGACTCCCCTCATCCATAATTAATACAAAACACTTAGAAATAAAGTAAAAAAGCTCATCATCACTGAACGACAAAATTACTTTTCCATACTCCAAAACAACAATAAAACAAACCCTCAGAAATTCTGGAAAGGAATCTCCACCCTCCTTAATCCCAACAAAACAGACAACCCCATCCCAGACCCCAATGCTCCTGACATAGATTTGGCTACACAATTTAATTATTTTTTCATTGATTCTATTTCCAAACTAACCTCATCATTCTACATCACCACACCCGCCATTTCACCCCCATCCTCCTCCACTAACACTCTACCCTCTACTTCACCCCCATCCTCCTCTACTAACACTCTACCCTCCACTTCTACTTCACCCCCATCCTCCTCTAATAACTCTCTACCCTCCACTTCTACTTCTACTCTCATTTCTTCTCCATCATCACCACCCTCAAATACCCCTCTTCCCATTCCCCACCTTTCTCATTAAAACCTATACCCACATCTACCATAAAAAAACTCCTTCAGAAACTGAAGCCATGCTCTAATGCTCCAAATAACATTCCTTCATACTTTCTTAGCATAGCTGCCGAAGCCATTGCCTACCCCATCAGCATTCTAATCAACTGCTTTATCCAAGAAAGCATAGTACCCCAAATTTGGAAAAAGGCTTTTATCATACCTTTACATAAAGGTGGCAATAATAACAATATTACTAATTTCCGTCCCATCGCTATCCTGTCTCCCATCTCTAAACTCCTAGAAAAGTGTATCCGTCTACAACTCCCACCACATCTCTTAGCCAATCACTTACTAACTCCCACGCAACATGGATTTAGACCAGGTCACAGCACTATGACAGCCCTCTTCTCCTTCCTGGAAACTGTAAATAAAGCCAGGGACTCTGGTCATATTGTTTCTACCCTACTACTTGACCTCTCTAAGGCCTTTGACACTATCTCTCACAACCTACTTCTAACTAAACTCTCTAAGCTTAACCTATCACCTTCCTCTCTGAACTGGTTCTCCAGCTACTTATCCAATAGATATCAAGCAGTAAAATGGAAAAAGGCCACCTCCTCATTCCTTAATACCCCAACTGGAGTTCCCCAAGGTTCCATACTGGGTCTCCTCCTCTTTAATATATTTATAAACGACTTCCGCAATTCTATCCCTTTCTCAAATATCATCCAATATGCAGATGATTCAACTATTATCTGTTCTGCCACATCCATCCCTACACTCCTAAAGCTTACACAAGATGCATTCTCAACCACTGAACAATGGATGAAAAAAATCACCTAGCACTTAATGCCTCTAAAACCAAATTAATGGTATTTACTCCCTCTAAAGTCACCTCTTTCAATACAAACACATTCTCTATCACTAGCCATAACAACACATCTCTGGAATTGGTGTCAGAGGCCAAGTTACTAGGGGTCCAAATTGACAGTCAGCTTAAATTCAATTCCCACCTTCAACTAAATATAAAAAAAAAACATCAAAAACTAGGCATGCTCTACCGACAAAATCGTTATCTCACACCCTCTACTAAAATCACTCTCTCTACCTCATTTCTTATCCCCTCCCTTCTCTATGGAGACCCACTCCTAACTAACCTACAATCTTCCCTTAAAACACAACTTTCCTCTTGCTACAACAAAATCGCCAAGTTCGCTACCAGCCATAAGTCCTCCACCCACCACTGTTCTTCTCTCCACAAACTAAAATGACTAGAACTATCCAATCATCTCACCTATACTCAACTTACTCTTGCACATAAGCTCATTTTCAACCCTTCCCTCTGTCCCTCTCTTTCCTTTGCCTTTAAAATGCACCTACTTGACAGAGTACTAAGGTCTAACAACCAAAACCTAATAGAATTGTACAAACCAACTCCTCCCCCAGATAAAAATCTCCTATCCTATGGTTTAGCATGTCTCTGGAACTCTCTACCACCATCAATTCGTACCACCTCTAACCGCTTTATATTCAAAAAATCCCTTCACTCACATCTAGTATCCCAGTGGGAATGCTTCTGCTCCCACCCCATATAATTTACACTGGCAATTTCCATTTTCTTTTCTTTCCCCCCACTTTATACTGGCAATTTCCTTTTTACTTTCTCTCCTAACTCATACAGCCTTCCCTTGTACTTTCTAAGCTATTTACAAAAAATGCATTAGAATGTACCTCTTAAGTGCAAGCTTCCTAAGATGTAATGGCTTTTCAGTATGTATACTGTAATGTTCCTTTTTTACTAGTCTGTATCATCTGTAATGTTCTTCACTAGTCTGTACTATTTGTAATGTTTTGCTCTAGTCTGTAACATTTGTAAAAATTGTAATCTAAAACCTATTGTAACCTTGCTTGTTTTTGGAGCTTTTCTCCCCGGGACTCCATTGAAAACGGGTTCATCTTGACCCAATGGACTATCCTGGTAAACCAACTGCAAATAAATAAAAAAAGAAATTATCTGATGAAGTCAAGTGTAATTGCTGATGAAAGCGCTAATTAAAACTTTGTTTCTCCGGTTCTGTGGCGTTTTCCTTATTTTTATTTTTGGTATCTCTTCGTGTTTTGGTTACTATCTTCGCATCCTTCAAAATCATTGTGAAAGATTAGACAAACACTAGCTCTTTCTTGGTCAACACCATGATAAACTATATTCTTAAATGTGAACAAACACCTGCTCATATCTTACACCTCCTTACTCTTCCTTCTTCATTCACTTCCTTCTTCTTTCGGCTGCTCCCGTTAGGGGTCGCCACAGCGGATCAACTGTTTCCATTTCTTCCTGTCCTCTGCATCATGCTCTGTCACACCAACCACCTGCATGTTCTCTCTCACCACATCCATAAACCTTATCTTAGGCCTTCCTCTTTTCCTGTTATCTGGCAGCTTCATTCTTAGCATCTTTTTCCCAATATAATTTGCATCCCTCCTCAACACATCCAAACCAATGTAATCTTGCCTCTCTGGCTTTGTCTCCAATCCTTCCAACCTGGGCTGACCCTCTAATATAATTATTCCTAATCTTGTCCATCCTCGTCACACCCAGTGCAAATCTTAACATCTTCAACTCTGCCACGTCGAGCTCTGACTTCTGCCTTTTTGTCAATGCCACTGTCTCCAACCCATATAACATAGCTGGTCTCACTACCCTCTTGCAGACCTTCCCTTTCACTCTTACTGGTACTCGTCTGTCACAAATCACTCCTGACACTCTTCTCCACCCACTCCATTCTGTCTGTACTCTCTTCTTCACCTCTCTTCCACACTCACCATTACTGTGAATTGTTAATTCCAAGTACTAAAACTCATCCAACTTCGCCACCTCTACTCCCTGCATCCTCACCATTCCTCTATCCTCCCTCTCATTCACACACATATATTCTGTCTTAGTACTGCTGACCTTCATTCCTCTTCTCTCTAGAGCATATCTCCACCTCTCCAGGGTCTCTTCCACCTGTTCCCTACTCTCACTACAGATCACAATGTCATCTGCAAACATCATAGTCCACAGAGACTCCTGTCTGATCTTGTCTGTCAACCTGTCCATCACCACTGCAAATAAGAAAGGGCTCAGAGCTGATCCTTGATGTAATCCCACCTCCACCTTAAACGCATCCATCACTCCCACCGCAGACCTCACCACCCTAACACTACTCTTGTACATATCCTGTACCACTCTTACATACTTCTCTGACACTCCCAACTTCCTCATACAATACCACAACTCCTCTCTAGGCACCCTGTCATATGCTTTCTCTAAGTCCACAAAGACACAATACAACTCCTTCTGACCTTCTCTGTACTTTTCCATTAACACTCTCAGAGCAAACATTGCATCTGTAGTGCTCTTTCCTGGCTGTGACTGATTAATTTAATCCCTCTGTAGTTACTACAGCTCTGCACATCACCCTTATTCTTAAAAATCGATACCAAAACACTTTTTCTCCATTTCTCAGGCATCTCTCACTTTCCAAGATTTCATTAAACAATCTAGTTAAAAACTGTACTGCCATTTCACCTAAACACCTCCATGCTTCCACAGGCATGTCATCTGGACCAACACCCTTTACATTCTTCATCCTCTTCATAGATATCCATCCTTCCTCCTTGCTAATCCACTGCACTTCATGATTCACTATCCGCACATTATCCAACCTTTTCTCCCTCTCATTCTCTTCATTCATCAGCCCCTCAAAGTACTCTTTCCATCTGCTCAACACACTCTCCTCACTTGTGAGCACATTTCCCTCATTATCCTTTATCACCCTTACCTGCTGCACATCTTTACTAGCTTGGTCCCTCTATCTAGCCAATCGGCACAGGTCCTTTTCTCCCTCCTTAGTGTCCAACCTTTTATACAACTCTTCATAAGCCTTATCCTTAGCCTTCGCCACCTCTCTCTTTGCCATGCACCTCATCTCCTTATACTCTTGCCTACTTTCTTCATCTCTCTGACAATCCCACTTCTTCTTCGCCAACCTCTTTCTCTGTATACTCTCCTGTACTTCTTCATTCCACCACCAGGTTTCCTTGTCCTCCTTCCTTTTTCCAGATGTCACACCAAACACCTTTCTAGCCATCTCACTTACTAGCTCTGCTGTAGTTACCCAGCTATTCGGTAACTCTTCACTGCCACCCAGTGCCTGTCTTAACTCTTCCCTGAACTCCACCTCATAATTACCCTTTTTCAATTTCCACCATTTGATCCTTGGTGCTGCCCTCACACTCATCCTCCTCTTCTTGATCCCCAATGAAATCCTACAAACCATCATCCTATGCTGCCTAACTACACTTTCCCCTGCCACCACTTTACAGTCTCCAATCTCCTTCAGACTGGCCCTTCTACATAAGATATAATCCACCTGTGTGCATCTTCCTCCACTCTTGTATGTCACCCTATGCTCCTCCCTCTTGTTAAAATATGTATTCACCACAGCTATGTCCACCCTTTTCGCAAAATCCACTACCATCTGACCTACATTCCTTTGCTTAACACCATACCTTCCCATCACTTCTTCATCCCCTCTTTTCCCTTCAACAACATGCGTATTGAAATCTGCTCCAATCATCAGTCTCTCAACCTTGGGTACAGTCATCACCACTTCATCCAACTCATTCCAAAATTTTTCTTTCTCATCCATCGCACACCCAACTTGTGGAGCATATGCACTAACAACATTTATCATTACACCATCAATTTCCAGCTTCATAAACATCACTCTATCAGACACTCTCTTCACCTCCAAAACACTCTTAGCATACTGTTCCTTCAGGATAACTCCTACGCCATTTCTCCTCCCATCCACACCATGATAAAACAATTTGAACCCGCCTCCAATACACCTAGCCTTACTCCCCTTCCATCTGGTCTCTTGCACACACAATATCCTTACTTCTATGAATTTCTCTCCCCTAGATTTCTTCTCTGAATATATCATAAGCCTGCATTTGTCTCACTTCACATTGCAATTCCTGTTTGTATTATACTAACTTACATTTCATTTCTCTATAAATTGGAAAAAAAATTCTTTAAATGTTAAATCATTTCCATGTAACTTGTATGTATTTTTAGACAATGCTTTCATATTATGTCTTATTTGGTATAATTTTTTTAAACTGTATTTGTTTTTGTATTATTTTTAAAGATCAGAAAATTATTGTTCTTAAAATGTTTTGTAATAGTTTGGAGTTTTTCTCCATAGGCCTCCACTGAAAATTGTCTCCAGTCAGAATTTCCCAGTAATCAAATATTAATAAATAAAATAAATAAATAATTAAAATAGATGGCTTTAGATTACTTGCTAACAGTTGGGGTGGGGGGTGAATGTGCAGAATAACAGGATCTGAATGCTGCACCTATATTCCAGATGATAAGTAAAAAAATCTACAAGTTATACAAAAGGTAAGAGAAATTATTTGACCCAGTTATGGTGTTTCTTGGTTTATATGGTTAGCCAGTTTATCTGCAGGCAGGAAAGGAGCAATTATAACTTTTTTCATAATATTTGCTTTATTTGTATGTTTGGAGTTATGATGTCAAAGGTTTGCTGTGCTCAAGTCTTCTTCTGTACTTATGTTCAAAATGTTAATTGTTTTAACCTAAAT